>NW_025258305.1:0-1770 GCF_018294505.1 Triticum aestivum
CCTTTTAAAGTGATGCTTTAGAGACTGCGGCTTTTACACTGAAAAGAGCTACATCGGGTCTGTTGAAATGAAGCCATGGTATGGTACGCCCAACCATGTTATATCTTTTCTTAACATTTGGAATATGGGGCTTGTGTAAAAGGTTACAAACCTATTCCAAATCAGACAAGTGCTACTTTGTAGGTTATACCAAAATGTTGGGTATTCCTCCCTCACTATACCGAGGCAAATAGTTTTGCCGCGAAACGGTGTGCTTTTAAAGAGAATGGTTCTTTCTAAAAGGTGAGTGGGAGAATAGTGCAACTCGACGAGATAAACAGTATCTTCATCAGATCAAAGGAAAGAGACCTTGGAAGAAATTCCAGAGTTTCCTACTGCGACTGATACAGAAGTCTCTACAATAAAATGTATGAACTTTGGTCGAACTTGCAGCTGAACCACGTAGGCAAGGCTCGTGCAAACCTCTCAGGTGCGCAAACGAGATATTGTTGTTAGACAACATTATACCTACGATACACAAGGAAGCGTTGATGGTCCCTGACTCCGGAATTGGCTAAATGCCAATACAACCCGAGTTAGTTTCCATATAAGTGATTCAAGATTAAAACCTTGATACACCTTTCGGAAGACTTAGAGTCTAACGAATATTTATGGAACTTAAAACTGATACGGATAAAATGTTTTATCCATAAAGCTCGACTTGTTGAAATAATACGATGAGGTTGTTTTCATCGTAGCGATGCTTAAAGTCGGTTCGGGTTGAACTAGCAATTAATACATATTTCAATCATGAGATATGAAACATGGATGATAAAAGGATTTCCATCTGATGGAAATAAAAGCTAGGACTTGTATATGATACAGTCCAAAGTAATTTGTCGATCCAGAGGATGCTAGTAGGTATGCAAACTTCAGAGTTCCAGCAATGGACAGAAGAGAGCAAAATGGAGTTGGAATCTTCGTGTTTTGATGAAATGGTCAAAGGGGTTTTGACTTCATCAATGGGTAACGAAGATGCTTGTAATTCAAGAAAGTAAGTGGGAGCGTAATAATATTTCTAAAAACCTTATGTGCTTGGCACATTGGTAATTGGAAATAAATTTCTTGACACAAATTAGGACTTCATTTGAAAATAGTTTTTCGATGAAGTGCTTAGGCTAAATAGCCACAATATTAGGCATGATGATCTATGGAGATAGATTTACCTAATGGGGCTAAGAAATGAATACATATTGACAAGATGCTAAAACATTTTAGCATTTAAAACGCCAAGGAGTGACTCTTGCCAAAGTCACATGGAAAGAGTTTTTGCAAGACTCGGTGTCCCAAAACACTGATGAGTAAAATACATGATGCAGATTCCACACACTTTTGTGTTTGGATTAATCATGTATTCCATGGTATGTAAAACAACCAGATATGTCCGATACTCCCAAGGTGTTGCGAGTATGGATACCAAAGTGATCAAATTACTGATCATGGGACAACAGTGAAAGATGTCACAGAGTACTAGAGTAAGTACTGATGACATGGTTTTCTCGCAAGCAGAGATCATGAAGAGTTCGTTGTAAAATGTTACATCGATAGAGTCTTCATCTTTTCTCCATGCGATTTTCGATTTAAATTAAGGGTTTTGTGTAACACACAATGTGGTGGCACAGTTAGTTGGAATTTGTTCAAACTAGTTACTGTGGCGAATTCTATAACAAGGGCTAAGTATGTTGACGCTTTAGAAGCGACAAAGAAGATGTTGAATCATATAGTTCATTC
>NW_025258306.1:0-1770 GCF_018294505.1 Triticum aestivum
ATTTTAGACTAAGTTCATGATAATTAAGTTCATCTAATCAAATTATTCAATGAACTCCCACTCAGATAGACATCCCTCCAGTCATCTAAGTGAAACATGATCCGAGTTAACTAGGCCGTGTCCGATCATCACGTGAGACGGACTAGTCAAGATCGGTGAACATCTTCATGTTGATCGTATCTTCTATACGACTCATGCTCGACCTTTCGGTCTTCCGTGTTCCGAGGCCATGTCTGTACATGCTAGGCTCGTCAAGTCAACCTAAGTGTATTGCGTGTGTTCCGAGGCCATGTCTGTACATGCTAGGCTCGTCAACACCCGTTGTATGCGAACGTTAGAATCTATCACACCCGATCATCACGTGGTGCTTCGAAACAACGAACCTTCGCAACGGTGCACAGTTAGGGGGAACACTTTCTTGAAATTATTATAAGGGATCATCTTACTTACTACCGTCGTTCTAAGCAAATAAGATGTAAAACATGATAACATCACATGCAATCAAATAGTGACATGATATGGCCAATATCATTTTGCTCCTTTGATCTCCATCTTCGGGGGCGCCATGATCATCTTCGTCACCGGCATGACACCATGATCTCCATCATCATGATCTCCATCATCGTGTCTTCACGAACTTTTCACGCCAACGATTACTTCTACTTCTATGGCTAACGTGTTTAGCAATAAAGTAAAGTAATTTACCTGGCGTTATTCAATGACACGCAGGTCATACAAAAAATAAAGACAACTCCTATGGCTCCTGCCGGTTGTCATACTCATCGACATGCAAGTCGTGATTCCTATTACAACAAACATGATCAATCTCATACATCGCATATATCTCATTCATCACATCCTTTTGGCCATATCACATCACAAGGCACATGCTGCAAAAATAAGTTAGACATCCTCTAATTGTTGTTGCAAGTTTTTACGTGGCTTCTATAGGTTTCTAGCAAGAACGTTTCTTACCTACGTAAAACCACAACGTGATATGCCAATTTCTATTTACCCTTCATAAGGACCCTTTTCATCGAATCCGTTCCGACTAAAGTGGGAGAGACAGACACCCGCTAGCCACCTTATGCAACTAGTGCATGTCAGTCGGTGGAACCTGTCTCACGTAAGCGTACGTGTAAGGTCGGTCCGGGCCGCTTCATCCCATAATACCGCCGAAACAAGATAAGACTAGTAGTGGCTAGAAAAATTGACAACATCTACGCCCACAACTGCTTTGTCTTCTACTCGTGCATAGTAACTACGCATAGGCCTGGCTCAGGATGCCACTGTTGGGGATCGTAGCAAAAATTTAAAATTTTCTACGCATCACCAAGATCCATCTATGGAGTTTACTAACAACGAGAAGGAAGGAGTGCATCTACATACCCTTGTAGATCGCGAGCGGAAGCGTTCAAGTGAACGGGGTTGATGGAGTCGTACTCGTAGTGATCCAAATCACCAATGACCGAGCGCCGAACGGACGGCACCTCCGCGTTCAACACACGTACGGAGCAGAGACGTCTCCTCCTTCTTGATCAAGCAAGGGGGAAGGAGAGGTTGATGGAGATCCAGCAGCACGACGGCGTGGTGGTGGATGTAGCGGGGATCCCGGCAGGGCTTCGCCAAGCGCAAGCGGGAGGGAGAGGTGTCACGGGAGGGAGAGGGAGGCGCCAGGGGCTGTGGTGCGGCTGCCCTCCCTCCCCCCCACTATTTATAGGGGCCCTGGGGGGGCACCGGCCCCCTGGAGATCCCATCTGAGGGGGGGGG
>NW_025258307.1:0-1769 GCF_018294505.1 Triticum aestivum
GCTGCCCAAAGGTGACAGGAAGGCGAACTTGCCCTATCGGAACAGTGGAACCATCAGTGACTCCTAAGAAAGGCTTGGTCGGCTGAAGCTGATCATATGGCACTTGGAGATTGTTGAATGTCTCGACGGACAGGACATTGAGTCCTACTCCGCCATCGATGAGGGTCCTGGTGACTTGCACATTGCTGATGACTAGGGAGCAAAGCATCAGGAGGACTCCGGCCATTGCCGTGCACTTGAGCTAATCCGCTGAGCTGAACATGATAGCGCATGCAGACCACCTGAGAGGGCGCGTGGCCTGAAGCTTGGGGAGGACTGCATTCACCTCGCGAGCAAACTGCTTGAAGATGCGCTGAGAGGCTGGGGCCTGGGCGCCGCCCAGGATGCAAGCGATTGTGCGCGGCTCCTGGAAGCCCCCAGCCCCCTTGTCCTGATGATGGTCTTCATTCCTCCTCGGTGGTGGTGGCAGAGGAGGGAGGCCTGCGTTGCCTTGAGGGCGGTCCTCACGAGGCTGATCCCTCCAACCCCCCTCGCGAGGCTGGTCCTGCCAGCGGTCCTCGCGAGGTCGGTCATGCCACCCTTGGCGAGGGCCACGGTCTTCCCATCGTCCTCCACCTCTTCCTCCTCCTCGGCCATAGCCCCGGTTGTTGTGCTTGGGGAGTCGGCCGATACGTCCATCTCGCACGGTCTTGAGCTCTTGGCATTCGTTGGTGTTGTGGGTGTGGAGGTCGTGGTACACGCAGTATCGGCTGCCCTTGGATGACTCAGGCTGATCCCTGCCTCGCTTAGTGTCTGGCTCTGCTGCGAGCACAGCAGCCCCCTTGCGCTTCACATCCTTGACCTTGGGCTTCTTCTCTTCTGGATCGGCAGCTGGCAGCTCGAGGAGGGAGAGGCGCCCTTCCTCAGCCCTGGCACACTTGGTCGCCAAGTTGAACAGCTCCAGGGATGTGCACAGGTCTTCATGGATTGCCAGCTCCTCCTTCATCTTGATGTCACGCACGCCATCAGAGAAGGCTGAAATGATGGCTTCCTCAGTCACCCTGGGAATCTTGAGGCGAGCGTTATTGAAGCGCTGGATGTACTTCTGCAGGGTCTCTCCTGGCTGTTGCTTGATGCGGTGCAGGTCACTCATGGCCGGGGGCCGGTCGCGAGTGCCTTGGAAGTTGGCGATGAAGCGAGTGCGCATCTCGTCCCAGGAGGAGATCATGCCAGGAGACAGGTGCGGGCACCATCCTTGAGCGCCATGGGGAACCAATTCGCCATGACCTTTTCGTCCCTGTTGGTGGCTTCGATGCCCAACTCGTAGAGCTGTAGAAACTCTGCGTGGTCGGCAGTGCTGTCGAAGCGAGGAGGCAGGTCCGGCTTGAACTTGCCGGGCCATGCGATGCTACGCAACTCGGAGGTGAAGGCGCGACAGCCTGCAGTGACCACCGGAGCTCTCTGCTGATGCGGGGCTTGCTCCTGGGGATTCCCGCACGCCGCTGCCTGGAGCAACGCGGGGTCTTGACGTGGTGGCGCAGGGATGCGGTCATGGCGCACTGGTGCTGGGAGCACGCAGGCACCTTCTTGGGGACGAGGGATCTCTTGGCAGCTCCTTTCTTGTCGTGCAGGCGTCGGACGCGGAGGGTCTCTTCCTGGGGCCACGCGCCTTGGAGCCAGGGCACCTTCTTGGGGAGGAGGTGGTGGAGGCACCTCCTGATCCTCGCCTCCTGTGCAGGATGGAGGGTGAGGCAGCGAGAGGGACGGAATGGGAGAGCCCCCTTTGATGC
>NW_025258308.1:0-1769 GCF_018294505.1 Triticum aestivum
TCACACCGGGCCCTCATACATGCGGGGTGGTGTGGTGGCATGTCCGAAGAGGCGGGACGCGTCTCCGGGGCATGCCCCCCCCCTCACGGACGGCGATGACACGGTAGTAGACGTTCTGCGGTAACGATGCGGCGTCAATATTACTAAATACTCGGAGCGCGATAAAATCATGAGTTTTTTTGCACGACGCGGGCACATGTGCTATAGGAACGATGGTATTTTTTCATAATTTTTGGTGATGGAGAAGTATCCAAAAAATTCCCTCTACGCGGATTGCCCTTCGCGCGTCTACGGCTGTGGCCGGCGGCCTCCGGGGGCTAGCATGCCGCCAAATCTTGCGTAGGCGGCCTCTCACAAGTCTGGAAGTGTTGTGGCGGTTGCAAACGCCCAGCACGCATGTCCGGGGTGTGCCCCCCCTCACGGACAGCGCCGCCGCCGGCACCTGGAGGGGGGAAACGGACGCGTGGGGTCTACACGGAGGGGATCTTGCTGTGGGTCTGGCCCGGATGTTGCTCCAAAGTGTTCCTATGGGCTGACCTAACACAACCGGGTGGGTAGGTCCATTGGTCAAAGCCCGTCCGTGCAAAGTCAAAGGGCTAGATCCCGTGGTCAAATGCTACAGGGTTAGGCGGGACGGGGGCACTGGGGGTAGCAATGCCACCGGAGTGTCGCACCGGGCCCTCATACATGCAGGGTGGTGTGGTGGCATCTCCGAAGAGGCGGGACGCGTCTTCGGGGCGTGCCCCCCCCCCACTCCCTCACGGACGGCGATGACACTGTAGTAGACGTTCTGCGGTAACGATGCGGCGTCAATATTACTAAATACTCGGAGCGCGATAAAATCATGAGTATTTTTGCACGACGCGGGCACATGTGCTATAGGAACGATGGTATTTTTTCATAATTTTTGGTGATGGAGAAGTATCCGAAAAATTTCCTCTACGCGGATTGCCCTTCACGCGTCTACGGCTGTGGCCGGCGGCCTCCGGGGCTAGCATGCCGCCAAATCTTGCGTAGACGGCCTCTCACAAGTCTGGAAGTGTTGTGGCGGTTGCAAACGCCCGGCACGCGTGTCCGGGGTGTGCCCCCCCTCATGGACGGCGCCGCCGCCGGCACCTGGAGGGGGGAAACGGACGCGTGGGGTCTACACGGAGGGGATCTTGCTGTGGGTCTGGCCCGGATGTTGCTCCAAAGTGTTCCTATGGGCTGACCTAACACAACCGGGTGGGGAGGTCCCCTGGTCAAAGCCCGTCCGTGCAAAGTCAAAGGGCTAGATCCCGTGGTCAAACGTTACACGGTTAGGCGGAACGGGGGCACTTGGGGTAGCAATGCCACCGGAGCATCGCACCGGGCCCTCATACATGCAGGGTGGTGTGGTGGCATGTCCAAAGAGGCGGGACGCGTCTCCGGGGGGTGCCCTCCCCCCCCTCACAGACGGCGATGACACGGTAGTAGACGTTCTGCGGTAACGATGCGGCGTCAATATTACTAAATACTCGGAGCGCGATAAAATCATGAGTTTTTTTGCACGACGCGGGCACATGTGCTATAGGAACGATGGTATTTTTTCATAATTTTTGGTGATGGAGAAGTATCCGAAAAATTCCCTCTACGCGGATTGCCCTTCGCGCGTCTACGACTGTGGCCGGCGGCCTCCGGGGGCTACCATGCCACCAAATCTTGCGTAGGCGGCCTCTCACAAGTCTGGAAGTGTGATGGCGGTTGCAAACGCCCGGCACGCGTGTCCGGGGTGTGCCCCCCCTCACGGA
>NW_025258309.1:0-1769 GCF_018294505.1 Triticum aestivum
CATGCGTTCAGATCCTTGTATGCACCGCGGTAGAGGATGCAGTCATTAGGGCATGCATGTATCTTCTCCACCTCCAATCCTAGAGGGCATACGACCTTCTTTGCTGCGTATGTACTGTCGGGCAATTCGTTATCCTTTGGAAGCTTCTTCTTCAATATTTTCAGTAGCTTCTCAAATCCTTTGTCAGCCACAGCATTCTCTGCCTTCCACTGCAGCAATTCCAGTACGGTACCGAGCTTTGTGTTGCCATCTTCGCAATTGGGGTATAACCCTTTTTTGTGATCCTCTAACATGCGATCGAACTTCAGCTTCTCCTTTTGACTAATGCATTGCGTCCTTGCATCGACAATGACCCGGCGGATATCATCATCATCGGGCACATCGTCTGGTTCCTCTTGATCTTCAGCAGCTTCACCCGTGGCAGCATCATTGGGCACATCATCTGGTTCCTCTTGATCTTCACCAGCTCCCCCCATTGCAGCATCACCATATTCAGGGGGCACATAGTTGTCATCGTACTCTTCTTCTTCGCCGTCTTCCATCATAACCCCTATTTCTCCGTGCCTCGTCCAAACATTATAGTGTGGCATGAAACCCTTGTAAAGCAGGTGGGAGTGAAGGATTTTCCGGTTAGAGTAAGACCTCGTATTCCCACATTCAGTGCATGGACAACACATAAAACCATTCTGCTTGTTTGCCTTAGCCGCATCGAGAAACTCATGCACGCCCTTAATGTACTCACGGGTGTGTCTGTCATCGTACATCCATTGCCGGTTCATCTGCATGCATTATATATAATTAAGTGTCCAAATTAATAGAAGTTCATCATCACATTAAAACCAAAGTGCATACATAGTTCTCATCTAACAACATATAGCTCTCCAGAGCATCTAATTAATTAAACCATACATTGAAACTATGTAAAACATTTCAATGCGAAAACAAATGCGATCATAATCGCAACCAAGGTAACAATTGATCCAACGGCATAATGATACCAAGCCTCGGTATGAATGGCATATTTTCTAATCTTTCTAATCTTCAAGCGCATTGCATCCATCTTGATCTTGTGATCATCGACGACATCCGCAACATGCAACTCCAATATCATCTTCTCCTCCTCAATTTTTTTATTTTTTCCTTCAACAAATTGTTTTCTTCTTCAACTAAATTTAACCTCTCGACAATAGGGTCGGTTGGCATTTCCGATTCACATACATCCTAGATAAATAAAATCTATGTCACGTTGGTCGACATAATTTTCATAAACAATAAATGAACCAATAGTTATAAAGATAATATACATACCACATTCGAATCATAGACAGGACGAGGGCCGACGGGGGCGGATACCAAAACCATCGCACTATATAAGATGCAATAATAAATGTAAGAAAATGATACAAGTATCTATCTAAACATACAAGTAAGAATATTTTTCCTTTCAGAAAGAAGATAAGAATAAGAGGCTCACCACGGTGGTGTCGGTGATGAGATCGGCGCGGGTGATCGACGGCGGTGAAGACGGGGACGGGGCGTGACGGACCGCTAAATCTAGACAAATCTCGAGGAAAATGGAGCTTGGAGGTCGAGCTTCGAGAGGAGAAAGCTTAAGTAGTGTGGCTCGGGCATTCCATCGAACACCTCATGTGCATAGGAGGTGAGCTAGAGCACCACAAAGCCCTCTCCCCCTCGGCCAGAAAAAATAGAGCACTGTGCTCTGCTCTTGCGCGAGGGGGTATATATAGGCACCTCATTGGTCCCGGTTG
>NW_025258310.1:0-1769 GCF_018294505.1 Triticum aestivum
GTTGTTCAGTTTCTAACTCCCAAGTAAGATATATATCAGGAACATATCTACCCTCAAATGGTGGAATATTCAATTTCAGTTTAGGGAGATGGTCATGATCTCGTACCTGAGGTGGTGGTGCCGGCCTACCGTTGCGAATATATACCTGAGGTCGACCTGCTGGTGGTGGTGCTGGTGGCTGCACGTAGTTCTGATTTTGATCAACCTCATCCTCATAATCGCCCGCATAATCGTCATCCTCCTCAGCCGCCGCAGGAGCAGGAGCCAAAGAAGCATCAACAGTAGGTGCAGCAGCACCCGAATTTTGACCAATCTCAATTGGAACGCGCTGTGCCCGTCCCACTTGATTTGGAAGGCGGCGTTGGAGATGTGGTTGTTGTTGTTGTAGAGGTGCGACATGTGCAGCCGGTGGTGGTTGGGGAAGACGCTTGAGTAATTCGGTAAACTTGTTATCCAGCTTTGTCTCAAACGACTTCTCCACGGCATCTATCTTCTCCATAGCCTCTTCAAATCTGTTTAGCACATCTCCCACTTGGCCACTCATCATTTGCTGAAATTTATCATGCAACTCCTTGTTCGTCATGTTCTCCCAATCAGTCTCATCGGCTTGTGAACCTGCCATGGTTAGCAGCAATAGAAACACAAAAGAATATGATCCTGCAGACTACTAGAAGTGGTGGTGATGGTGGTGTGTCACAAAACCTTCAAGCGAATCTCAAATTCTTACCAGTTCTTACCCAGCAGCAGGTGGTGATCGGCAACCGTTGTAGTCAAAAACTCTCAAAGCTTGGATATAGCGATTACCAGGGAGAGTCAAACGCACGATGTAGACTTATGTGGAGCTGGGAAGGCTTATAATATGGTAGCAAAATGGTAAGCAATAATCAATTCAGAGATGCAAAGTTGAATAAACGCTCAACGACGGTACTGTGCTGGTCCTAGGCTAGACCGTGCTAGAGACGCGAGCCTAGAACACTAACAAAATCACGGCGCTGCACGTAAACAAGGGAAAAGCACACTCTGGAATTTTTTTCGCTCTTTTTTTTTGCGCTCTTTTTTTTTTTGCGCTCCTCTTTTTTTGTTCTTTTTTTTTGCGAAAAATCAGTATAATGGCGAGTGTCTCAAAACTCTTCCCAGGTCAAACTGACAGGATGGGCACAAAATTTTTTTGACTATTTTTTTTTCGGAAATCAGGGCAGCGACGACGAGAAAGTGCGACAAAAAATCACTATGATGGCGAGTGTCTCAAAACACTACCCGGGGCCTAAAAATAGGATAGGGAAAAAATATTTTTGGTTGCTGATTTTTTTTTTTCGAGACCTACTCAGGCAAGGAAACACGAAACGGAAAATATATGGATCTCTAAAACAAACCGAATATGAAAAGAACTTGGATTGGTGGTGGATATATGGCGGTAGTATATGGCAGCGGTGGTGGTATATGGTAGCGGTCGTGGTATATGGATACGGATTCAAAGCGGTGGCGGATAAGCAATGGTGGTAGATGGCAAGGCGATGATGATGGTGCGGCGGCGGCGTGACAACTTATGACCAGAACTCGAAACTCTAAAAGACTAGACTCTAAGACCAGCAACTTGACACGACGATGCAACCGCAAATTCAACAAAGCAAAAACCCTAAAAAGATTATGCAAAGGCTCAGATTGGTTCGGATATGATGAACTAACCCTAATTTTTTTTGTGGCTTTTTCGTGGACTGTAGGTATGAAGAACAGACTCGATCTAAACTACGAAAAACTGTAAAATCTCA
>NW_025258311.1:0-1769 GCF_018294505.1 Triticum aestivum
AAATTATTCTTTTTATCATTTACCTACTCGAGGACGAGCAGGCATTAAGCTTGGGGATGTTGATACGTCCAAAACGTATCTATAATTTCTGCTTGCTCCATGCCTCTTTTGGGTGATATTGCTATGATATTTATACACTTCCATACATTTTTGATCATATTTGGACTAACCTATTAACTCAGTGCACCCCAGTGCCAGTTTCTGTTTTCTGCTGTTTTTGTATTTCAGTTTTTCCCGTCACGTAAACTGCCAGAAAAATTCCAGAAAAATTATATAAAAAATCAGCGTTCCGGAAGGTTCCACGCAGCCGAAGGGCAGCCGGAGGGGGGCCACCAGGGCCCCAGGCGGCCTGGCGGCGCGGGCCAGGCCCTGGCCGCGCCAGGTGGCCGCCTAGGCCCCCTAGGCCCCGGCTGGCGCTCCCCTTTGGCATATATTTACACCTCGTCCCGAAACCCTCGAGGACGGAACCCTTTTTCGCGATCTCGTCTCTGTTCCGCCGCCGCCGCGCTTCCAAGATCGGGAGCGCCAGGAGAACTCTTCCCGGCACCCTGCCGGAGGGGAGGATCACCACCGGGAGCTTCTCCACCGCCATGGACGCCTCCCGGATGAGTCGTGAGTAGTCTCCCTTGGACCATGGGTCCATGACCAGTAGCTATGTGATGTTCTCCTCCCCTTCTTGTGCTTCACTAATTAGACCTCGTGAGCTGCCCTACATGATCGAGGCACATATGTAATCTGTATGCTGTTGCTATGCTGAGTTTGCTGGGATCCGATGGATTGTGAGATTATGTTCAGATTGTGTATGAGTAATATATTTGATTTACCTCTTTTATATTTATGTTCGTAAGTAATTCTTGCATGTTCTCCATTGCTATTTATTGCTTTGGCCGAGTAGTAGGTAGTGACTCCAAGAGGGAACGTCATGCTCGATTGTGGGTTCATGCCCCTCGATGACTAGCTTGAGTGACAGAAACATGAGTCTAGGGGATGTGCTGTTGCCACAAGGGGGAAAACAATGGTGCTTGTGCCCGCGGGTGCAAGGACTGTTTACTTTACGCAAAGTTCTTTTAATGCAGTTGTCTGTTGCTTTGAGTTTACACTTCGGGTGGGGCTCGCAACTTAATACCAGCGAGATGTTCTGGATAGATATCTCAAGGTGGATGATTAGTAGTAGATGTAGTTGGATTTCGGTCTACTTACCTTGGCGTACCGCCCATGCTTTGAACCTCAACCTCTCTTGCAGCATAGTTAGCATTGGTTTGCGCACGCAATTCTGTCAATTGCCCAGCTGTAATTTGTTTACCTCGCATAGCTGTTTTATCGTCTTTTGGGAGAGAGACATCACTAGTGAACATCATGGGACCCCGGTCCATATTACCATCATTGATCACATCTACTATTTACTTTACGCTTTTATTTACTATTTGCATTAATACCTATCACTACTATCACTTGCGTTTGATCCTTTGTAAACTACAAGGCCGGAGGGATTAACAACCTCTCTGTACTCGTTGGGGACAAAGTTATTTGTATCTGTGTGCAGGTCCACGTTGATTGCTAATACCGGCGCCGTTAGCAGTTGACACCTTCTTGTTGAAACTGGGAGTCTCAGGGGAAATCGATCCTTGGTATCTTTGCCAAGGGAAAACTGCCGCTACACTGCATCTCTACCTTCCACTTGGGGTAACCAACGAGGGGGCGAGAAGCCATCAGTCGGCAGGACCGGAGGGGTCAACAGGCCTTTCTTCAGCAATAAAATCCTCATCTTG
>NW_025258312.1:0-1769 GCF_018294505.1 Triticum aestivum
GCTGCCCAAAGGTGACAGGAAGGCGAACTTGCCCTATCGGAACAGTGGAACCATCAGTGACTCCTAAGAAAGGCTTGGTCGGCTGAAGCTGATCATATGGCACTTGGAGATTGTTGAATGTCTCGACGGACAGGACATTGAGTCCTACTCCGCCATCGATGAGGGTCCTGGTGACTTGCACATTGCTGATGACTAGGGAGCAAAGCATCAGGAGGACTCCGGCCATTGCCGTGCACTTGAGCTAATCCGCTGAGCTGAACATGATAGCGCATGCAGACCACCTGAGAGGGCGCGTGGCCTGAAGCTTGGGGAGGACTGCATTCACCTCGCGAGCAAACTGCTTGAAGATGCGCTGAGAGGCTGGGGCCTGGGCGCCGCCCAGGATGCAAGCGATTGTGCGCGGCTCCTGGAAGCCCCCAGCCCCCTTGTCCTGATGATGGTCTTCATTCCTCCTCGGTGGTGGTGGCAGAGGAGGGAGGCCTGCGTTGCCTTGAGGGCGGTCCTCACGAGGCTGATCCCTCCAACCCCCCTCGCGAGGCTGGTCCTGCCAGCGGTCCTCGCGAGGTCGGTCATGCCACCCTTGGCGAGGGCCACGGTCTTCCCATCGTCCTCCACCTCTTCCTCCTCCTCGGCCATAGCCCCGGTTGTTGTGCTTGGGGAGTCGGCCGATACGTCCATCTCGCACGGTCTTGAGCTCTTGGCATTCGTTGGTGTTGTGGGTGTGGAGGTCGTGGTACACGCAGTATCGGCTGCCCTTGGATGACTCAGGCTGATCCCTGCCTCGCTTAGTGTCTGGCTCTGCTGCGAGCACAGCAGCCCCCTTGCGCTTCACATCCTTGACCTTGGGCTTCTTCTCTTCTGGATCGGCAGCTGGCAGCTCGAGGAGGGAGAGGCGCCCTTCCTCAGCCCTGGCACACTTGGTCGCCAAGTTGAACAGCTCCAGGGATGTGCACAGGTCTTCATGGATTGCCAGCTCCTCCTTCATCTTGATGTCACGCACGCCATCAGAGAAGGCTGAAATGATGGCTTCCTCAGTCACCCTGGGGATCTTGAGGCGAGCGTTATTGAAGCGCTGGATGTACTTCTGCAGGGTCTCTCCTGGCTGTTGCTTGATGCGGTGCAGGTCACTCATGGCCGGGGGCCGGTCGCGAGTGCCTTGGAAGTTGGCGATGAAGCGAGTGCGCATCTCGTCCCAGGAGGAGATCATGCCAGGAGACAGGTGCGGGCACCATCCTTGAGCGCCATGGGGAACCAATTCGCCATGACCTTTTCGTCCATGTTGGTGGCTTCGATGCCCAACTCGTAGAGCTGTAGAAACTCTGCGTGGTCGGCAGTGCTGTCGAAGCGAGGAGGCAGGTCCGGCTTGAACTTGCCGGGCCATGCGATGCTACGCAACTCGGAGGTGAAGGCGCGACAGCCTGCAGTGACCACCGGAGCTCTCTGCTGATGCGGGGCTTGCTCCTGGGGATTCCCGCACGCCGCTGCCTGGAGCAACGCGGGGTCTTGACGTGGTGGCGCAGGGATGCGGTCATGGCGCACTGGTGCTGGGAGCACGCAGGCACCTTCTTGGGGACGAGGGATCTCTTGGCAGCTCCTTTCTTGTCGTGCAGGCGTCGGACGCGGAGGGTCTCTTCCTGGGGCCACGCGCCTTGGAGCCAGGGCACCTTCTTGGGGAGGAGGTGGTGGAGGCACCTCCTGATCCTCGCCTCCTGTGCAGGATGGAGGGTGAGGCAGCGAGAGGGACGGAATGGGAGAGCCCCCTTTGATGC
>NW_025258313.1:0-1769 GCF_018294505.1 Triticum aestivum
CAGCAAGACTTACATCAGATCCTACATACATGCATATTATCAAGAAGGGTTGGTGGAGTTGTTGCAGCAAGCCAGCTTTGACTCTTGGCTAGGCTATCCTACGAGACTCCAACTTGAAATGGTTTTGCGCACACGAGTCCACTACTCACCACTTCAATACACTACCGAGGATCCACCTCCGTCTTCCTACGGAAGAGCCATCCTCGGCACTCACACTTATCTTGAGGCTTTTAGTAGTTTCCATTTACTTGTCTATGAACTGTATAGGCAACCAAGTAGTCCTTTACCGCGGACGCGGCTATTCGAATAGATCATGTTAACCCTGCAGGGGTGTACTTCTTCATACATGTTTCCACCACTTAGCGTCTGCACACGACATGTGCTCGGCAGACTTCAAGCGAAAGCCGAGGTGGGTGTAGACCACGACCTACCTAAACACCTAAGTCTCTAGTCCAGGTTTATCGCCTATTCGGGTTCCATCCATGAGGAGATCCGGCCGAGGTTTTGCTCACAGCCCCAAACGATGTGAACAGGGTTCCCGAGATACCTAACGGGTATTCGATACACCGTGCCACGTACCTACCGCATCACAGCCCACCCCTACGGTCAGCGCTGTCCACGGCCTCCAATAGGCTACAAACACCAGAAACTACTTGCAACTCCTGGACAGAGAACTAGGGTGGATAAGAAGTCGAGCGGGGTCATATTTCAGGGCCTAATGCATGGTAGTAGCTGTATCTTAAATCACACATACAGATCTCAGTGCTTAAGGTCGGCTTCAATGAAACAACCCACCATGTACTCCTACATGGCCTCTCATCGATACCTTTACCAAATCGTGTTCACCACACCACTCTCATTACCGACATAATCATTTCACTCTAGCCCATCACCCAGATGAACCAGACCTGACACGACTCTAAGCATAGCAGGCATAGCAAGGTAGGAACAACACATACATATGGCTCAATCAACTCCTACACATGCTAGTGGGTTTCATCTAGTTACTGTGGCAATGACAGGTCATGCAGAGGAAATGGGTTCAACTACCGCAGCACACAGTAGTTTGAAACGCGTTGTCTTAATGCAGTAAGAGAGAGCAAGAGCGAGAACACGGGATTGTATCGATATGATCAAATGGTTGGTTGCTTGCCTGATGGTTCGATGCACTGATATGGTTCTTCGCTAGGGTAATCACGGTGCTCCTCGGGGGCAGAACCTGCCGCAAAGAACACCGATACACAGCCATCACCAAACAATGTGCAACAATATGATGCATGCATGGAACATGGCAATATGAGTGTGTTGGGCTAATGCAACTAAAACCAGAAGGGTTTGAACCAATTTGAACCAAAGATTCAAATTTCAAACTCATACATGGCCCTTTAAAGTGTTTTATCTTGTTCTGCATTAATCATCAAGTTAACTTGTTTAATCATGCATGAAAATAGTACAGATGGGTAGATTGGATTTTTCTAATCATTTTTCATATATAACTTGTCTGATTTGGAGTTACAGATTAAAAGTTATGAATTTTTGAAGTTTAAACTATATTCTGGAATTTCCTATATTAGAATAAATCCAGAAATCAATTACTGCGTCAGCCTGACGTCAGTGTGACATCAGCGGGTCAACGGGACACGGTCCGGTCAAACCTGACAGTGGGTCCCGCGTGTCAGTGTGATTAGTTTAGTTAAAGTTTAATTAAAACTAAACCTATTTAATTAACAGGGCTGGGCCCCACCTGTCATTGACTCATCGGAGTCAAC
>NW_025258314.1:0-1769 GCF_018294505.1 Triticum aestivum
CTTTTGCCGAGAGGATAGGAGAAAACTTGGATCATTGATAAGCACCACAATATAACATTCCTTAGGGAAGGCTTTAGGTGAAATCTATACCAAGATAACTCCAACGGAGAGATTGATGGATTTAAAATACCTCGTTCTTGACAACATATGAATCATGAAACATGAAGGAAATTGTCAAGAGTGACATAACACCATCTCGAAAGATAAGATAGAAGGAATTGCACTTCAGAATGCAAGATGAAGAATGCTTGAATGCCTCAAAACAAAACATGTGTTGAGCACCATGTTTAAATTTTGAGTATAGCTCGGTAGATCATAACTTCGAGAGAAATCTTGAAGAACAATTGAAGAATGAAAAGAATCCTTAACGGACCACCATGTAGAGCCTCCATGAAGAACTCCGGTAATAAAAGGATGATAGAAAGAAAGAGAAGTTGAAAACACAAGGTGAAGCCTTGCAATGATTTAGATGGAGCTTCGCGACGATATACCCGAGAAAACTTGGAACTCCGGACAAGAAAGATGAATAACTTGGAACTGAGAATTACTTCCTGATGAACAAACTCCAGAAGAAAAGAATTGAATCACCTAGAGGAAATAAGAATAAGATTTATTGTATGTTTATCCTTCATCAAATTAAATTGATGACAAGCAATGGATTTGGCATACTACTTATTCTCGTAGAAAGGATTAAAAGAGATATAGCGTAAACTTGAGAAGGTCTTCAACGAACCATCGGTAGGATTGGAACAACAAATGAATTGATATGATGAACAAGGAAGAGAGATCTTGAAAGAACCACCGTAAGAATTGAAAATGATCGAAGTAGGGGTGCATCACCGGTAAGAATTAGCAAATGAACGAAGGTGCTTGAGACAAACTAGATACATGAGAACAAAGAGATCAAGAACTGATTAGAGGATATTCGATAGATGCACCGGCAAGATAGGAGAATGATAACTGACGACTGAGAATGAATAAACCTGAATTGATGGACTCCGGATGACAAACTGAGAAGACTCTTGAATATCTCCTGATGGGTGAAAAAGATTCTCACAATCGAAAACAATTATGAGAGGATGGCAACAAGCTAGCACCATGAATCTTGAAGAGAATAGAGCAAGATTAAAGAGAAACTCTTCTTCGGTCTTCAAATGATGAGAATGACAATGAGAAACACCACCAAGAATTATTGAGGCACACCGGAAGAATCAAAAGCGAAGAGGTTGAGCCAACTATGAAAAGAATTTGAAAGATCTTGGAGAAAAGCATTTGACTGATGATAACTCATTCTTACGTCAAACTTGGAGAAAAATTTAAGAGTAACGCCGGGAAAATAAGAAGAGTCAGGTAAGATCCTGGAAAAAGACCTGTGGGTTAGGGCCCACTCAAAAGAAACACCATTGAACAATTTGAAGAGAGATAATGCACCGGTTGAAATAAAAGACTTGAATGAGAGAACATCCTCGAAAGATCTTGAACGAATGCATAGTGGAAACACGAATCTTCGAGATATCTTGAGCACTCCGAATAAGAATAGAGAGAGATGAACAATTATGAGAGGCACCGGCATGGGATAGCATTTGAACGAGGATAAGGATATGATCAACACCGAAAGCTTGAGGTAAATCCACCGGAGAAGAAAACGAGAATGAAGAGTGATGAACTAGTAGAACATCTTCTTGAGAACCACTGGGTAAGAACATTGACGGAAAAGAATGGAGAAACTTCACAAATAAAAGGATACTTGGTAAAGAAATCTTAGTCCT
>NW_025258315.1:0-1769 GCF_018294505.1 Triticum aestivum
AGGTACCTTCGAGACAGAGTGTGGGAGAAAGTAAGAGGATGGATGCAGAAAATGCTTTCGGTTGGTGGAAAGGAAGTCCTCATCAAGTCGGTCGCACAAGCGATCCCAGTGTTCTCAATGTCTTGCTTTAGACTTCCTAGAGGAGTTTGCGAGAGTGTAACGTCCATTATACGGTAGTTTTGGTGGGGCAGCAAACAAGGAAGAAGGAAGCCATGTTGGGTCTCGTGGGATGTGATGACAAGGCCGAAGGATCTAGGGGGGCTGGGTTTTAGGGATCTTGAGATTTTCAACGTCGCACTACTGTCAAGACAGGCTTGGCGTCTTTTACAAGAACCAGACTCCCTAAGTGCTCGCATTCTCAAGGCAGTCTACTACCCAGTGACGACCTTATTGGAGGCGGAGTTAGGCCCCCATCCATCGCAAGTCTGGCGAGCTATTATAGATGGAAGAAATGTATTGAACCATGGCATCATCAGGCGTATTGGCGATGGAGCAACGACCAGTATTTGGCATCATAACTGGCTTCCGAGAAGTGTCCTAATGAAACCTTTCCCGCCTCGGGTAGCTGACCCACCGCAGATGGTAAGCGATCTAATCGAACCAACCATGGCATGCTGGAGAGAGGAGGTAGTACGACAAGTCTTTGTTCCAGCTGATGCGGAGGCAATCCTGAAGATCCCTATATGTACTAGACAAGTGGACGACTTTTTGGCATGGTCGGGCGATCCGAGGGGCTGTTTTTCAGTAAGATCAGCTTACAAATTGATTCATAAGATGAAGATGGGAAGGGAGGACTGGCTAGATGAGGCCGAGGATATGTCGAGTGGAGAGTCCAAAGGATGGACAGCTATCTGGGGTTTGCAAGTTCCTTCAAAACTGAAAATATTCACATGGAGGCTGGCTCGTCACTCACTGCCTACCGGGGATGTTCTGCATCGTCGAAACATGTCATCATCACATGTGTGTGCGTTATGCGGAGCAGATGACAATTGGCGCCATTCTCTTCTCGACTGTAACTACGCCCGATGCGTGTGGTCTCTATCAAACGAGGACACGGTGCAGCACATGTGTACGCAGAGAGAGGAACATGCAAAAAGATGGCTCTTTCTGATGAGCGAATCGCTTCCTCAAGAGGAATTCACTACCATGATTGTCACATTATGGGCGATTTGGGCAGCAAGGAGAAAGATAATCCATGAAGGAATTTACAAAACTCCATTTGCTACTCATGGTTTTGTCACTAGCTACTTGGCTGATTTGAGGCACATACAGAAACCGATAAACAGGTTACCGGCCACTGCAAGGGCTCGCCCTACTGCTTGGCAGCCACCACCGGAGGATCATGTGAAGATTAATGTTGATGCGGCTGTGCTGCGTGCCGGTGGAAGGGGGGCAGTGGGAGCTGTATGCCGCGATGCATCGGGTGTGTATTTGGGGGCCTCCGCAGTTGTCTTCAACAACATAGAGGACCCGGAGGTGCTTGAAGTTCTAGCCAATAGGGAAGCGCTGGCGCTTGCCGAGGACTTGTATGAGCAGAAAGTTTTAATCGCCTCGGATTGCTTGGCTGCGGTGGAGGCGATCAAAGGAGGAACGGCAGCAGTTTATGAAGCAGTGGTACATGAAATAATGGATAGAGCTCGTTTTTTCTCTTCTTGCTCTTTTAGTCATGAGTTTAGATCCTCAAACTTTGAGGCTCACAACCTTGCGAAGCATGCATTAACGTTGGGGACCGGCCGCCCAGGGCCGGCCCTGGGGAGGGGCAGGGGGGG
>NW_025258316.1:0-1769 GCF_018294505.1 Triticum aestivum
AATGGTTGAGTGAATGTGGAGAGATTAAGATCACACACATGGTACAGGTGCAATTCAAGATTGGAGATTATAATGACACCGTTGAGTGTGATGTGGTGCCAATGAAGGTGTGTCACTTGCTTTTGGGCAGACCGTGGCAATATGATCATTCAGCTCAACATTGTGGCAGAACCAATCAATACACCATCAAGTGGAGAGGAAAAGACTTGGTTCTTAGACCCATGACACCCCAACAAATCATGGATGAGCACTTGCAGAAAGTTTCTGAAGTAAAAATAGTGAGTAAGAAAGAGGGAGAGAAAAAGAGCGAGAGAGAGATCCACAAATCGGTGAGTGAGCGCCACAAACCAAATCTGAGAGAGAAGAATAAAAGAGAGGGAGAGAACTTAGTAATGTTAGCCACCAAATCAGAACTGAGAGATGTGAGGCTCAACCCAAATCAAGTGGTCGTTGTACTTGTGTACAAAGATGCTTTGCTTTCAGCTAACGACTTAACATGTCTCCCTAGTGTTGTTTGTGATGTCTTGCAGGAATTCGAGGATGTTTTTCCGAAGAAAGTACCCGCTGGTCTACCTCCCTTGCATGGCACAGAACATCAGATTGACCTCATTCCAGGAGCATCACTTCCGAATCGACCTCCCTACCGCACCAATCCTGAAGAAACAAAGGAGATACAAAGGTAGGTACAAGAACTTTTTGATAAAGGTTATGTGCGTGAAAGCTTAAGTCCTTGTGCTGTACCTGTGATTTTGGTGCCCAAGAAAGATGACACATGGCGATTGGTAATGGATTGTAGGCCTATCAATATTATAACTATTAGGTATCGTCATCCTATTCCTAGGTTAGATGATATGCTTGATGAATTGAGTGGCTCTACTGTTTTCTCTAAAATTGATTTGAGGAGTGGATACCATCAGATTAGGATGAAAGAAGGAGATGAATGGAAAACTACTTTCAAAACAAAATTTGGGTTGTATGAGTGGTTAGTCATGCCTTTTGGATTAACTAATGCACCAAGTACATTCATGAGATTGATGAACCATGTTTTGAGAGCATACATTGGAAAATTTGTTGTTGTGTACTTTGATGACATCCTAATCTATAGCAGATCCATTGAGGAACATATTGAACATCTAAAACAAGTGCTGAATGTGCTAAGGACAGAAAAACTATATGCTAACGTTGAGAAGTGCTCCTTTTGCACAAACAAGGTTGTTTTTCTTGGCTATGTCATTTCAGGATAGGGAATTGAAGTGGATGAATCTAAGGTGGAAGCAATCAAGAATTGGCCAACTCCAATGAATGTAAGCCAGGTGAGAAGTTTTCATGGCCTTGCTGGTTTCTACCAGAGGTTTGTGAAAGATTTTAGTACAATTGCTGCACCTTTGAATGAATTGACAAAGAAAGGAATTCCCTTTAAATGGGGTGCACCACAAGAAGAAGCATTTCTTTAGCTTAAGAAACAATTAACTGAAGCACCTTTGCTGATTCTACCTGATTTCACTAAAACTTTTGAGATAGAATGTGATGCTAGTGGAATAGGTGTTGGAGGTGTGTTAATGCAAGAACGAAAACCATTAGCATATTTTAGTGAGAAGCTGAGTGGTGCACAACTGAATTATTCTGTTTATGATAAGGAGTTGTATGCCTTGGTTAGAGTGCTTGAAACTTGGCAACACTACTTATGGCCTAAAGAGTTTATTGTATGTTCTGATCATGAGGCCTTGAAACATTTGAAAGGCCAAGCTAAACTGAATCGTAGGCATGCT
>NW_025258317.1:0-1769 GCF_018294505.1 Triticum aestivum
CTGGCCTTTCGCAGTATGGGGATTGGACATGGTCGGTCCTTTGAGAACAGGACGAAGCGGCTTCACGCATGTACTGGTGGCAGTCGACAAGTTCACCAAGTGGATCGAGGCTAAACCAATCAAGAACCTTGACACCGGTACTGCTGTTAGCTTCATCAGGGAACTAATATTCAGATATGGAGTCCCGCACAGCATCATTACGGATAATGGGTCGAACTTTGACTCGGAGGAATTCAGAGATTTCTGTAACTCCCAAGGCACACGGGTCGACTACGCTTCAGTCGCCCATCCGCAGTCGAATGGACAAGCAGAGCGAGCTAATGGACTGATTCTTAAGGGATTGAAGCCCCGACTGATGCGTGATCTCAAACACGCGGCTGGAGCTTGGGTCGACGAACTTCCCTCAGTGCTTTGGGGGCTGCGGACCACACCTAATCGGTCGACCGGAAGAACTCCATTCTTCTTGGTCTAAGGAGCTGAAGCAGTCTTGCCGAGTGATCTTCTCCACAATGCTCCTCGAGTTGAAATCTACAACGAAGCAGAGGTTGAACAAGCGCGGCAGGACGCAGTCGACCTTTTAGAGGAAGAAAGGGAGATGGCTCTGATCCGGTCGACCATCTACCAACAAGATTTGTGTCGTTTCCACGCCAGAAATGTGAGAGGTCGAGCCTTCCAGGAAGGAGATTTAGTTCTCCGAGTGGATCAGCACAAACCACACAAGCTTGCTCCTTCTTGGGAAGGTCCCTTCATCGTCACCAAGGTTCTCCACAACGGGGCGTACCGTCTTTACAACGTCGAGCATAATATCGACGAGCCTCGAGCTTGGAACGCGGAACTACTCTGCCCATTTTATACTTAAGTTTTATCACTCGGATGAGTTGCAATAAAGTACTTCTGTAGTTCATGGACCTCAAAATAATAGTGTCATAGTTCCTCCATAATTTCTGTCACTTTTTATTTTTGTCCAATAAAATTCCCCCTCAGTGGGTGACTTAGCCGCGAATCCGTTTCGCCTAAGTTTGTAAAAATCCTACCGAGTGGTGAGCCAGACTCCCACTCGGAGGCTTAGCTGCGAATCCGTTTCGCCTAAGTTATCAAAATCCTACCGAGCGGTAAGCCAGACTTCCACTCGGAGGCTTAGCTGCAGTCCAAGGACTCGCCTAAGTTTGTCAAAATCCTACCGAGTGGAGAGCAAACCTCTCACTCGGGGGCTTAGCTGCAGTCCAAGCACTCGCCTAAGTTATAAAAATCCTACCGAGTGAAGAGCAAACCTCTCACTCGGGGGCTTAGCTGCAGTCCAAGGACTCGCCTAAGTTACAAAAACCCTACCGAGTGAAGAGCAACCCTCTCACTCGGAGGCTTAGCTGCAGTGCAAGCACTCGCCTAAGTTTGTAAAAATCCTACCGAGTGAAGAGCAAACCTTTCACTCAGGGGCTTAGCTGCAGCCCTGTGCTCGCCTAAGTTTAAAAAATCACGCCGAGTGGCGAGCAATCCTCTCACTCGGGGGCTTAGCTGCAGCCCTGCACTCGCCTAAGTTACAAAAATCCTACCGAGTGGTGAGCCAGACTCCCACTCGGAGGCTTAGCTGCGAATCCGTTTCGCCTAAGTTATCAAAATCCTACCGAGTGGTAAGCCAGACTTTCACTCGGGGGCTTAGCTGCAGCCCTGTGCTCGCCTAAGTTGTAAAAAATCCTACCGAGTGGTAAGCCAGACTTTCACTCGGGGGCTTAGCTGCAGCCATGTGCTCGCCTAAGTTGTAAAAAATCCTA
>NW_025258318.1:0-1769 GCF_018294505.1 Triticum aestivum
GACATGATTTTATGTTGAATGATAATTGGGTACCCACAACCTCATATATATAAGGGAAAACACTATGTAATTAATGCATGTTGATAACTTAAAAATTTGTAATATATTTAATGACATTTATTATACGATATTCACCACATGCAAATAAGGAAAGAATTAATGTGCAATTAATGCATGTTAATTGGTAAATAAACAAAGGTAATGAACGTAATTTATTATACAATCTTTACCTCATATATATAAGGAAATAATTAGTATGTAATTAATGCATGTTGATACATCCCCCATTACTAAATATAAATCTTTGTAGAGATTTCAATAAAAACTACATACAGATGTATATAGACATATTTCAGAGTGTAGATCCACTCATTTTGCTCAGTATGTAGTCCATATTGAAATCTCTATAAACAATATTTAGGAACGAAGGGAGTAAGTAAATATACAAATATGATTAAATGTATTTATTACATAATATTCTCCCCATACAAATAAGGAAGGAAATAATACGTAATTAATGCAACATGATAAATGAGGAAACAATCCAAATAACCGATGTTATTTATAGTAAATAATTTATTCTAGATTGTTTACATTCTAAAAATATTAAATTGTATACAAATTTAAAGTTGGCACACTTCATCTTTTTTTACATTCTAAAAATAAAAACAATACTCCCTTCATTCAAAAATATAAGATGTTCTATTTTTTCTAAATCAAGTGCATATAGATGTTCTAATTTTCAATCTATATGTTGTCCATATTGAAATATCCAGAACATCTTATATTTGTGAACCGAGCGAGTACAAACAGCTGGTCTTCTTCATTTGTCGAGAACTCACGAAACAATAGTCGTGGATCAGATTACTTGACACCTCCTATGTTGTGTGGTCTTAAAATTAGGTGTAGTTTGTGCAGATTTTTGACACACTACTAGAGAAAACCCTAGTAGTAGCGCGGGGCCAACACTACTATTTGGGCGCTACTGCTACTTGTGTTAGCAATAGTGTGGGATTGGACCCACACTACTGCTAAATAGTAGTTGCGCCTGTTTTTGCCCCCTGCTAGTACTATTAGTGCATATTTAATTTCTTTATATTTATACTGTATTTATAGGCCATTATACAATTTTATACAGTAAGAATGGAGAGGTTGTGGAATCAACAAGGATTATTCTCATTCAACACTTGTGTTTTGTCCCAACATCATATTGTCCTACTAATTCAACTTTCTCACTTGGATCCATCAACTTTAATCTAATTTGTGTTTATTACACCCCCAATAATATAACAACTCATCATCATATAATAACTCATCATCATTAGTAATCATATAACAATCATCATCCGTAGTCATATATATAACAACACATCATCATTCTTGCACATGTAAAGTAGTACGTCATCATTGTAGTCATATAACAACTCAATCATCATCTTTAGTCATATAATAACTCAATATATCACATGATATGCTAACGAACACTAGCTAAGGGTAGTCATCCTAGGTAAATAACTCATCATCATTCTAGCACATGACAAGTATTAGCTAGGACCTACTCCTCTCTCTTAGGTAAAATAGAATTAAACAGGTAAATCCCTACATCTCCAAAATGGAGAATAGAGATCCACATGTCTTCAACTTGTGGCCTACGCACATTCATGGTGTCTCCAATTTGTTTCCTATGCGCATTCATTACTTGGCTCCATCCATTGATTTTGAGGCTTTCATATTTTAAAGAAATTGAGTATGCACTGTGGGAAGCCACC
>NW_025258319.1:0-1769 GCF_018294505.1 Triticum aestivum
CGCGAAGCTCCTCAACGACGGGTCAACGCGGCGTCCTTGGCGACGAGTCGGCGGAGCTCCTCAGAGACGGGTCGACGCGGCTTCCTCGACTCCGGCGTAGTTCCTCGGCGACGGATCAAGGAAGGCAACCAGCGACGGGTCGGCGCCGTCTGCCTCCTGGCCCATGGCGGTACCCATGGTGGCCTGATGAACCGGCGATGGAACTTGGCTCACGGCAGCCTACGACCGCCTAGAGGAGTAAGGGGAGAATCGGGGAGAAGGATCTGGAAGAGTGGCGGCGGATCGGGATTCGGGAACGAGGGAGAAAGAATCGAGGGGATTTGGGTGCTGGCGGCTCGTGCGGTGGGCACAAGACAGAGGAGCGACCGTATTACAGACGTTGGATCTCGTCCGATCGGACGGTGGCTGTGTGCGATCCGTGGCAGTGTGAAAACAACCAATCAGGATGCAGAAACGGCCTCACGCGGGATAGATGCCTCCTGTATCGTGAACCCTAGTGGGCTTCAGTCCAGCCGAGTGAGGTAGGCCTTCAATTCAGCCTATTATTTTCTTTTATAAAAAAAGAAATAACGAATTAAAGCCCCCTTGTGAAGTAACTTGCAAAAACAATTATCTTATGTGTCTAAAAAAATTACTTTATGTACCACAAAACATTATTTACATGTAATATACTGCATATATGTAATTTTCTAGGAGTTTTAACAATTTTTATATGATTTAACTAGCACATATATCCGTGCGTTGCACCGGATAGATAATTGACATTTGCACCTAAGCATCACAAAAACTCAAATTTTAGAGAGAACATCCCTCAGCAACAGATTTTTGAAACTGCTTGCCTATGATTTTGCATATGGGCTCTTTCTGTCTTTTAAATGCTAGACGGGTGCCCTTTTTGTACAACACCTTTGATGAACATTAGTCACTCCCTCCTCTTTTATTCCTGGATGCAAACTCAAAGCTTCCAGCAATCTCACTTAAGCCATGCACGTTCATTGCAAACTGGGTCATCTTTTATCGGATCTTCCTTTCTTTTATTTCATAATGAATCGGGTCCTTTTTCATCAAATAGTCCTTTATTTTTATTGGCATGCGCCAACTAGGTCCTTTTTCTTAGAATCTTCCTCTCTTTTATTCACCAATCAGGTCCTCTTTCATCGGATATTCCTCTATTTTTATTGGGGCATGCAGGCATTAACTTCTCCCTTAATTTTCTAATATAAATGAGACCCACACTTCACCATTTTCTTGAGGTGGCTTGCTGGTTTTTAGGTAACTCATGGACGTATTTAAATTTGTGTAATTTGATTTTTAAAAGCAAGGTGGTACTTTTTTTGAGTAACTAACCCAATTTCTATGTTCGGTCCTTGGGAAAAACGACGCAGCCTGTGCAATCGAAAAGAAAACCAAGGAATATGAAGCCCATCAGAGAAAAATGCTGACTGTAGAAAAATCCCAGTTAGCAGCGTAACCGCCCAGTATAGGTGACGGACAAAAGTAAAAAAAAATAGCATACATATAAAAAGACATAAAATGGGTAGAAAAATCCTAGTTAGCAGCGTACTGGCCCAATATAGGTGACGGACAAAAGTAAAAAAATAGCATAAGTAAAAAATAGCATACATATAAAAAGACTTAAAACGGGACGAAACAAAGCGGGACCAAACCAAGAATACCTATCCCAAGTATAAGGCCTCCTAGGAGCCCCCTTAGGGGGGGTTGACTCATTCTTAACACACACACACACACACACACACACACACACACAC
>NW_025258320.1:0-1769 GCF_018294505.1 Triticum aestivum
CATATCACTTTGCGGCCTCACGCATGGTATTCCCACGGGTGTCGCCTTACCTTTACCCGGGACCGTTTGCGCCTTTTGGCACACGTATATGACAGTGTCGCTAGCATCCATATGATAAGGAGCCCGGGCTGACATGGCTAGTCGTAAACCCAAAGTGGCACAAACTTACAGGGACAGGCATCCATGACCCAGCATCGAACGTGTCGGTCATCAGCGAGTGAATCCAGGCTGTAGCACTGGGCTAGCAGGACTCCGGTGAACCGGGCTGTAGCGGGCTAACAGGACTCTGGTATTCATCGCGTGACATTTCCCCGAAGGGACAGACACAGGAACGAAGAAGGACACATGCCGGCCAGCCTAAGTGTTCCGGAGCAGTAGCAAGCTACCATGGCTCGGTGGAAACACTAGGAGACATTTCCCGGTAAGAGAGGCTACTGAAGATAAACGACTAGATAGTCAGATCCCACACATACCAAGCATCTCAATAACATACACACAATATGCTCGATATGTGCAAACACAACATGGCATCACAACATGACTCTATGACTCAAGTAATTTAATCAATAGGCTCCGAGGAGCGAGATATTACAAACATGGGTCTCATGACCCAACAATCAGAGCATACAAGTCAAAGCACAAGCGGAAGCTATCATGTCTGAGTACAGACATCTATAAATGAAAAAGGTTGAGAAGCCTGACTATCTACCAGATCCTGCCGAGGGCACAAGATCGTAGCTGAGGTAACAAGCTAAACGTCGAAGTCCACGCGGAACTACTAGCGAGACCGAAGTCTCTCTGCAAAAACATAAATAGGCAAACGTGAGTACAAATGTACCCAGCAAGACTTACATCAGAACTAACTACATATGCTTCATTATCAACAAAGGGGATGGTGGGGTTTAACTGCAGCAAGCCAGCTTTGACTCGGTGGCTATCCTGAACTACGACTGCAAGTAACTCTTTTGAGGTGGCGCACACGAGTCCACATATTCCCCATATCAATACACCACTATGGAATCGCTCCCGTCTCCCTACGAGAACGCCATCCATAGCACTCACGCTTATCTTGCGTATTTTAGAGTATCCACTTTCACTTGTCTATGAACTGATATAAGCAACCCAGAAGTCCTTTTCCGCGGACACGGCTATTCGAATAGATGATGATAACCCTGCAGGGGTGTACTTCTTCATACATGTTTCCACCACTTAGCGTCTGCACACGACATGTGCTCAGCAGACTTCAAGCGAAAGCCGACGTGGGTGTAGACCACGACCTGCCTGAACACTCAAGTCTCTAGTCCAGGTTTATCGCCTATTCGGGTTCCATCCATGAGGAGATCCGGCCGGAGTTTCGCTCACAGCCCCAAACGATGTGAACAGGGTTCCGTGACACCAAACGGGCGCCCGGTTTACCCGGCCACGTGCCTACCGCATCACAGCCCACCCCTACGGTCAGCGCTGTCCACGGCCTCCAGCATACTACAAACACCAGAAACTACTTGCAACTCCTGGACAGAGGACAAGGGTGAATAAGAAGTCGAGCGGGGTCGTATTTCAGGGCCCAATGTATGGTAGTAGCTGAATCATGGATCACAAACACAGAACTCAGTTCCTGAGGACGGCTACAATGAGACAACCCACCATGTACTCCTACATGGCCTCTCACCGCTACCTTTACCAAATCGTGTTCACACACTTAGCTCACACACAGTAGGACATGTTCACACGCCTCTGATTCATCCCCGATGAATCAGACCTGACTCAAC
>NW_025258321.1:0-1769 GCF_018294505.1 Triticum aestivum
CGTCTTCTTCACGCCAAAGTGTCCCATTAATCCTCCTCCATGCGCCTCCTGCAACAACAAAAGACGAACGGAGCTAGCTGGAATGCATAGCTTGTTAGCACGAAACACAAATCCATCGTTAACAACAAACTTGTTCCACATTCTTCCTTCTTTACAATTCTGCATTACATCTTTAAAATAAGCATCATGCACATATTGATCTTTGATGGTCTCCAAACCAAATATTTTGAAGTCAAGTTGTGAAAGCATAGTATAGCGACGAGACAATGCATCAGCAATAACATTTTCTTTTCCCTTCTTGTGTTTAATGACATAAGGGAAAGTCTCAATGAATTCAACCCATTTAGCATGTCTACGATTCAGTTTAGCTTGACTTTTAATATGTTTCAAAGATTCATGATCAGAATGTATAACAAATTCTTTGGGCCATAAATAATGTTGCCATGTTTCTAAAGTCCGAACAAGAGCATATAATTCTTTATCATAAGTAGAATAATTCAGACTAGGCCCACTCAATTTTTCAGAAAAGTATGCAACAGGTCTCCTAATCCAATTCCACTAGCATCACATTCAAGCTCAAAAGTCTTATTAAAATCAGGAAGTTGGAGTAAAGGAGCATGTGTCAACTTATCTTTCAATACCGTGAAGGCTTCTTCCTGTGCGGTACCCCAAAGAAAAGGCACATCTTTCTTTGTAAGCTCATTGAGAGGTGCAGCAATGGTGCTGAAATCTCTCACAAAACGCCTATAGAATTCAGCGAGGCCAAGAAAACTCCTCACTTGTGTGACCGTTTTGGGTTGCGGCCAACTCTCAATAGCTTCAATCTTGGCTTTATCAACTTCAATTCCCTGTGGAGTAACAACATAGCCAAGAAAAGATACTCGGTCGGTGCAAAAGGTGCACTTCCCAAGGTTACCAAACAAACGTGCATCACGTAGAGCAATAAAAATAGCACGTAAATGTTCCAAATGTTCTTCCAAAGATCTGCTATAAATCAATATGTCATCAAAGTAAACTACCACAAATCGTCCAATGAAAGCACGTAAAACTTCGTTCATTAATCTCATGAAAGTACTAGGTGCATTAGTTAACCCAGAAGGCATGACTAACCACTCATATAATCCAAACTTAGTTTTGAATGCTGTTTTCCATTCATCTCCCAATTTCATACGAATTTGATGGTATCCACTACGTAAGTCAACTTTGGAGAATATTGTAGAGCCACTCAATTCATCAAGCATATCATCAAGCCTAGGAATAGGATGACGATAATGAATAGTAATATTATTAATGCCTCTACAATCAACACACATACGTGATGTACCATCCTTTTTCGGCACGAGAATAATAGGAACAGCACAAGGACTAAGGGATTCGCGTATATAACCTTTGTCGAGAAGCTCTTGTACTTGACGCATAATCTCCTTCGTCTCCTCTGGATTGGTACGGTATGGTGCACGGTTTGGCAGTGAAGCACCGGGAATTAAGTCAATCTGATGCTCAATCCCTCGAATAGGCGGTAATCCCGGTGGCACGTCTTGTGGAAAGACGTCAGCGAACTCCTGCAAAATGTTAGTGACAGCAGGAGGCAAAGAGGAAGGCACGTCCTCGAATGAAAATAATGCCTCTTTGCACACAAAAGCATAGCAAACAGATTTGCTGAAATCTAGCTCATCAATATCAGATTTGGTGGCAAATAAACATGCACTTTTCAATTTAATTTCAGAAGCAACACTAGATGGTTTATTATTAGGCTTCATTTGTTGCTC
>NW_025258322.1:0-1769 GCF_018294505.1 Triticum aestivum
TGAAACCTGCTGAGATACCAAGTCTGAGTCTCCAAAGCACCGCACCCGGCTTAAGTTCATCTCCTTAGCCATCCGAAGACCATGGAGCAAGGCTTCATACTCAGCTGCATTGTTAGTACAGGGAAACATCAACCTTTAAAACATAACAGAATTTATCACCTCGAGGGGAAGCTAAAACCACTCCAGCCCCCGAGCCCTCCAATTGCCTGGATCCATCAAAGTGAATAGTCCAATATGTGTTATCTGGCTTCTCTTCAGGCATCTGCAGTTCTATGAAATCAATGATGAAATCCACCAGTGCTTGAGACTTGATGGCAGTACGAGGCACGGACTTTAAACCATGAGGCCCAAGCTCAATGGCCCACTTGGCGACTCGCCCTGTGGCTTCTCTGTTTTGAATAATATCCCCCAAAGGAGCAGAACTGACCACAGTGATGGGATGACCCAGAAAATACTTCTTAAGCTTCCGGCTGGCCATGAACACCCCATAAACAAGCTTCTGCCAATGTGGATACCTCTGCTTGGACTCAATGAGAACCTCACTGATATAATAAACTGGTCGTTGAACCGGATATTCCTTGCCTGCCTCCTTTTGTTCCACAACAACAGCCATGCTGACAGCCCGGGCATTAGCAGCCACATAAAGCAACAACGGTTCCTTGTCAATGGGAGCAGCAAGGACTGGCGGCTCAGCAAGCTGCCTCTTCAAGCCTTCAAATGCGTCATTTGCAGCATCACTCCAGACGAAGTCATCTGTCTTCCTCGTCATCTGCTACAGCGGTATAGCCTTCTCACCTAACTGGCTTATGAACCGGCTTAAAGCAGCAATACGACCCGCCAGACGCTGAACATCATTGATACACTTTGGTTTTGCCAAAGAGGTAATGGCTTTGATCTTCTCCGGGTTAGCCTCAATGCCTCTGTTAGAAACCAGATATCCCAAGAGCTTGCCTGCAGGTACACCAAAGACACACTTGGCCGGGTTAAGCATCATATTATAAACCCGGAGATTATCAAAGGTCTCCTTCAAATCATCTATCAAAGTTTCCTTCTCTCTGGATTTCACCACAATGTCATCCACATAAGCATGTACATTGCGCCCAATCTGAGTGTGAAGACAATTCTGCACACAACGTTGGTAAGTCGCCTGGGCACTCTTGAGCCCAAAAGGCATAGATACATAGCAGAAGGCTCCAAAGTTAGTAATAAAAGATGTCTTCTCCTGGTTCTTAACTGCCATCTTGATCTGATGATAACCATAGTAAGCATCCAAAAACCTCAAATGCTCACAACACACCGTAGCATCAATGATTTGATCAATACGAGGGAGAGCAAAGGGATCAGCCGGACAAGCCTGGTTTACAAATCCACACACATACGCCAAGTGCCATTTTTCTTGAGCACTATGTTGGAAACATGCCCTAGAGGCAATAATAAAATGATTATTATTATATTTCCTTGTTCATGATAATTGTCTATTGTTCATGCTATAATTGTATTAACTGGAAATCGTAATACATGTGTGAATACATAGACTACAACATGTCCCTAGTGAGCCTCTAGTTGACTAGCTCGTTGATCAATAGATGGATGTGGTTTCCTGACCATGGACATTGGATGTCATTGATAATAGGATCACATCATTAGGAGAATGATGTGATGGACAAAGACCCAATCCTAAGCATAGCACAAGATCATGTAGTTCGTTTGCTAAGAGCTTTTCTAATGTCAAGTATCATTTCCTTAGACCATGATATTATGCAACTCCT
>NW_025258323.1:0-1769 GCF_018294505.1 Triticum aestivum
TCAGCATCAAGGGGTTGAGTTGAGCTGCGGTAGATAGATGGGTTGAGGCGCATGAAGTCCTGCAGAGTTACTCGGGTTGGATGTTGATTCATGTTCGGACGAGGAAACTGAGCCATCATTCCTTCCATGAACTGGCGAGTTAACTCAAACTGTTGCCTCATTCCAGTAAAGAATTCAGGCGGTGGTGGGTCGTTGGCACCACAGCCACGACCAGCGGGTCTAACCATCCTGCTAACATGTAACAGGGGTAGTTCAGCATTGAGCATTTGCAAAGATAAGGATCAGTCATGATGAAAACATGCATAATGAAGGAGGTACGATGGATTCCACTCCGTAGTCAACACGACAGGGTGTGCACTACTCAAAAAGCTATTCTAAGGAATAACTATGGCTTCATCCAACTTCGGGGTGAATGTGGTCACGGGATCCTAATGTTAGTAAAATCATTTACCCGAGTAGAAGAGAGTTCAGAGTCCCAGAGTATAGACGAGGAGTAAAAGATGCTAATACCACCCAATAGCGACGTGGGCCCGTAAGCCACACAGCCAATGTTAGTAAAAGTTTTCAGTGACTAGACTCAACTTCGGCCAAGGAGTTGGAAAGGGGGCTACCTATAGGCAGTCGGCTCTGATACCAACTTGTAACGCCCTCGATTCAATCGTACACTAATCATACACGCAAATGTGTACGATCAAGATCAAGGACTCACGGGAAGATATCACAACACAACTCTAGACACAAAATAAAATAATACAAGCTTTATATTACAAGCCAGGGGCCTCGAGGGCTCGAATACATAAGCTCGAAACACAAGAGTCAGCGGAAGCAACAATATCTGAGCACAGACATGAGTTAGACAAGTCTGCCTTAAGAAGGCTAGCACAAAAGCAACATCGATCGAAAAGGCAAGGCCTCCTGCCTGGGAGTCTCCTAACTACTCCTGGTCCTCGGCGTCCGTCACGTGGTAGCAGGCACCCTCGGGGTAGCAGCAATCGTCAAAGGTGGCATCTAGCTCCTGGACTCCACCATCTGGTTGCAACAACCAGAAAGAAGAAAGAAGGGGGAAAAGGGGGAGCAAAGCAACCGTGAGTACTCATCCAAAGTACTCGCAAGCAAGGATCTACACTACATATGCAACATTATCAAAGGAAGACTGTATATGTGGACTGGGCTGCAGAAATGCCAGAATAGAGAGAAGGTCTAGTCCTATCGAAGACTAGCATCTTCGGGAAACCACCATCTTGCAGCAAACAAGAGGGAGTAGAGTAGCATAAGTAAAGTGGTAGTAGTGTTATCAACCTCGGCCAGAGATCCTTTCTCGACTCCCTGCGAGAAAGCAATCCCAGAGCCATACTATCCAGTTATCATCACAATCAAATCCTCATCACCATCCAGTTCTCATCACAAGTATCCAGTTCTAGTTGTATCGATCGGGATACAACTCCAAGTGTCCGTTACCGTAGGACAGGCTATCGATAGATGTTTTCTTCCCTGCAGGGGTGCACCAACTTACCCACCACGCTCGATTGACTCCGGCCGGACACACTTTCCAGGGTCATGCCCGGCCTCGGCCAAACAATACGCCGCAACCCGACCTAGGCTTAATAGAGAGGTCAAGCACGCCGGACTAAACCTATGCCCCCAGGGGTCATGGGCCATCGCCCCGGGAACTCCTGCACGTTGCGTGGGCGGCCGGTGAGCAGACCTAGCTACCTCCCTAAAAAGGCAGGAGCTTACCAGTCCAACCCGGCGCGCGCCGCTCCGTCGCT
>NW_025258324.1:0-1769 GCF_018294505.1 Triticum aestivum
ATTGCTGAATATCACATTCAATAGTACTTGAATTTTTGCAAGATGACAAAGTTTTCCTTGACGCGTTTTAGTGTTGCCATTGAGAGGAATTAATGCAGACAATTCTATTATATAAAAGACTACTAAACTCAACTTTTCTACTTATGTATATACGACAACCGCAGACGACACTGCACCGACACATCCTAATAGAAACATGGACAGACCGGGAAATCACCATCGGTGTTATGCTGAATAGCATACCGCTAATTCCAGGAAGGCTCGCAAGACAACAAAGTTCTAATTTCTGGCCAAGCCATAACAACATTGTGGTTGGATGAATGCCGGTACTTCCGTTAGGCATGAAATACAATTAAGCTCCACACTTGTAATTAGGGTTACAGGATAGCGCAAACAACAACAACCGGGGTATGCCCATGACAAATACATTTCAATGGCACGATCGACATCGATGCAGTGTGGGAAACATATAATCACCTGCCGCTGCACGCCTTGAGCTGGTGCACTAGTTTGCCCACCATTTCGAAGTCGACGATGGGCAGGTTCCTAGGAGGGAATCACAAATTAAGCAGAGGATACGAAATCAATACCCAGGACGATGGGGCTAAGGAAAGCAGAGGGCTTGGTGCGGTGGTACGGCACGGACAGAAGGCTGGTGATGTCATTGAGCATCATGTCGGCCTCGTGGAGGAACATGTTGATGACCTCGGGACGAAGCCCTCGTCCTGCGGCGGCTGAAGCTCTTGGTAGTGCTCGTCTAGAATTCCCTGGATCCACCCATCAGGCCAAGTCAGCAAGACAGCCATACGGCGATCCGGGGGACAGAGCGATCATGGACGAATTCCGGCCCAGAACCACATGAGGGGGAAGGACGACTCACCGTGGCGTACATGTAGCTGATGCGCGCGTTAAGCTGGCACCTTAGCTCGGCGGCCGACATGGCGAAGCGAGGACAGAGCAAACACTGAGATGGAATTCGAAGCTGCCGGCGGAGTGGACGAGGAGAGGAGATGAGAGGTGTGCAGGCAGGTCACGGAGCCGTTTGGCAGGGAGTGCTCTACTGGCTGGCCGTCATCAATGAAGAGCTTAAAGTTGAAGATGGCGTACGTGTGCATGGATGCAGCTACATTTTGGTGGATTGATGGATGGATGCCGGGCCAGCTAGTCACGGCGGCACCCAGGAGGCAAGCAGATGACTTTGACCACTCGTTCGGCCCTTAGCCAAAGCCCCACTGGTCACTGACGCAAGGAAGGCAGGAAAGCGTCACTTTTCCAATTGCATAGTGTTGAGTAAATAGGCAATTTCTCGATTAAATTAATCCATGAGTAAATCATTAGCATGGCATTGACTAAGTTGATGACGTACTGACTCTGATCTAAACATGCACGTACTTAGCAAACAGTAGACAAATCTACACATACTGCTAGTACTGCTAATATGAAAATAATCAGGAGCGGGATAAACGAGTTATACCCTCCAGTAGGCCACGCAGAGGCCGCGGCTTTGGTGGCAGCAGCGGCGTCCTCGGCGACCTTCTTGTCGGCTTCAGCTTTCTCGGCGGCGGCACGGTCGGCGTCGGTGGACATGGTGATGATGAAGGCGACGCAGACATAGAGGAAGTAGACGATCGGAAGCGAGCAGTCGCGTAATCGCTGCCCAAAAACCTATTCGCCCCTCACCCCGTATAGGAACCAGAAGGGCGTGGTTTCGGAGACCTGCTCTCCCGTCGACCGTGTACGTGGCGGACGGGATGGAGTCACCGGCGGCA
>NW_025258325.1:0-1769 GCF_018294505.1 Triticum aestivum
GTCAGCGCTGTCCATGGCCTCCAGTAGGCTACAAACACCAGAAACTACTTGCAACTCCTGGACGGAGAACTAGGGTGAATAAGAAGCCGAGAGGGTCCATTGGTTTCGGGCCCAATGCATGGTAGTAGCTGATTCTTAAATCACACATACAGATCTCAGTGCTTAAGGTCGGCTTCAATGAAACAACCCACCATGTACTCCTACATGGCCTCTCATCGATACCTTTACCAAATCGTGTTCACCACACCACTCTCATTACCGACATAATCATTTCACTCTAGCCCATCACCCAGATGGACCAGACCTGACACGACTCTAAGCATAGCAGGCATAGCAAGGTAGGAACAACACATACATAGGGCTCAATCAACTCCTACACATGCTAGTGGGTTTCATCTAGTTACTGTGGCAATGACAGGTCATGCAGAGGAAATGGGTTCAACTACCGTAGCACACAGCAGTTTGAATCGCGTTGTCTTAATCCAGTAAAAGAGAGCAGGAGCGAGAACATGGGATTGTATCGATATGATCAAATGGTTGGTTGCTTGCCTGATGGTTCGATGCACTGATATGGTTCTTCGTTAGGGTAATCACGGTACTCCTCGGGGGCAGAACCTGTCGCAAAGGACACCGATACACAACCATCACCAAACAATGTGCAACAATATGATGCATGCATGAAACATAGCAATATGAGTGTTTTGGGCTAATGCAACTAAAATCAGAGGGGTCTGAACAAATTTGAATCAAGGATTCAAATTTCAAATTCAAATATGGCCTTTTAAAGTGCTTTTCCTTGTTCTGCTTAAAACATCAATTTAACTTGTTTTCTCATGCATGAAAATAGTACAGATGGATAGATTGGATTTTTCTGATCATTTTTCATATATAATTTGTCCAATTTGGAGTTACAGAATAAAAGTTATGAATTTTTGAAGTTTAAATAATATTCTGGAATTTCCTGATTTAAATTAAATCCAGAAATTAATTACTGCGTCAGCCTGACGTCAGTGTGACATCAGCAGGTCAACGGAACAGGTCTGGGTCAAACCTGACAGTGGGTCCCGCATGTCAGGGTGATTATTTTAATTAAGATTTGATTAAAACTAATCCTGTATAATTAGCAGGGCTGGGCCCCACCTGTCATTGACTCAGGGGAGTCAACCAGGGCCCACCCGTGGTCAAAGTCAAAGCCGGCGACGCCGGCGTTTAGCCGCCGGCGAGCCAGACGCGGCGGCGGGAGTGGTTTTGGCCATTTCGGCCACCAAAGGGGCCGCGGAGACCACCGGAGTGGAGCTGAGGACAAACCGCAGCTCTTGGCGGAGTCCGTTGGGGTCGGGGTGGCCGGAGTCGACGGCGGCGAGCTCGGCTGCGGCCGCCGGGGTTCGGTCGTGCACGGGAACAGGGTTGGAGCTTGAAGTCGAGCGAAGCGAGGCGCTAGGGATGCTCTACGGGGTCTTGCGAACTCGTTGGACTCGCCGGGGTGACCAAATGGTCACCGGAGTGCGTCGACGGCGAGCTCGGCGACGGCGGAGGTTCGGCCGTGGTGGGGAGGAGGCTACGGTGGGGGAACGAGGGGGAGGAGAGGGGGAAACGGTGGCGTAGCTCACCGCGGTTGCAGTGGGCGTCGAAGCGGGCTCGGGGACGCGCCGGAGACGACGAATTCGACGGCGACGATGGTCGGAGCCCGAAGAGGGGAACGGCGACGTGGCGGCGATGCAGGGCTTCCGGGGAGCTGTGGAGCGGTGGGGAGGAAGAGGGGGTCGTGG
>NW_025258326.1:0-1769 GCF_018294505.1 Triticum aestivum
TGCTACCGGAGAACGTTTCTTATCATCCTTGTGATTTCAAGAGATGGTTGGTGCATATGGTCGTTGTAGTTCGTTGATTGTTATTTTGGTCACTTCAAAAAAAATCATCACCTATGCATAGCTATGGTCTTGCTTTACTTAGCTATTTGTTGGCTTGATTATTTGTGTCTATGCGTTGGTTTTGGTTATGTGCATTCTAATTATGTAAATGCCAGATATGTGCTCAAGATATCATAAGTTTCAATCACCCAAAGATTATAAGCTACTAAGATTAAAGTCACACTCTAATATCTGTGCAATTTAGAGAATTTGGTAAGGCCTTTTTTCTTTCGTATGCTATATATGGAGTGACGATGACTATGGTTGAATGCAGATCTAAAGTCTTAAATTGTAACTCATATTTAAGTAAAATGCATGCAACTCAAGAGTAAAGATCTTCCCTCCCGTTCTTTGAAGCGTCAATGGTGGTTTGGGGCTCGAGAAACCCAGCTCGCCGCCCTCGTATCTTCCCTCCTGTTCTTCCCCACTTGGCGCAGCGGACGGTGGACGGGACTCAAGAAATCCTAGCCAACATCACCCTCATTTCTTCTTTCATCGTTCTCCCCAGCTGCCACTGCATCTGGTCGGATGGTGGCAACGAACTCGCCTCCTCGCTGAAGCTTTGGCTCGAGCGGCTTTAGAGGTACCATGGCGGCTGGTTGTAATGCCCCAGGAATAAATACCCTATTTTTTACCTATTATATTGTTTATGCATCATATGCATCTCATCAACATCGCATCTGTATCATATCACACTAATTAAATAATTAATTTGGATATTTTATTTTGCCATTTTGTCAAATGGTGAATTAGTAAACCCTTCTCTCTTTGGCGTTTTCGCCCTTGCCTTTTGTCCAACCGGACACAAGGCCTCGTTGGGATATTTGGGAGCTACCCAAATTAGTTCACAATGTTTGCACAAATCTGAGGCGACTCAAAATGTAAAACTCATTTATGCAATAAATAGAATAATTTTTTAAAATGCAATATGAATGGATCCCGAATGCCGCACGGTGCGCTGGTGACGCGCAACCCCCACTCTTGGGCTGGCCGATGTGCTGTGCGAGATGCCCCGTTTTTTTGCCTTTTGTTTTTTCTCTTCAGTTTTTTCTTTTTTAAAATAATTTAGGACATAAAAAAGTTCCATTTTTTTAAATGCGAACTTTGAAATAAAAGTTTGCATATTGGAAAAATGTTCATGAAATTAAAAAAGCAGGAAAAAAATATCCAAAGATGACGTGGGATACGGGCAATGAGTGGTCTTCTGCCAAGCCTGGACACCAGGCAAGGCTTACCGCCACCCTTGATTATATCTGATCCCATGCTCCCCCATGCTTGCATTAGCTTTACGATTTGTGTGTCCTCGATACCTATATGATGCATAGCCTGTTTTTGACACTTCACTATATTGCCTTGATTTTACCCGATCCTAGCAAGACCTGCTTGTTTGTGTAGAAGCCTTGTTCGACCTGCCTTACAGTAGTATGCATGCTTAATATTTATGTTTTACCATGTTAACCTCCTATTGTAACCTTGGGTTATTACACTATTAATCTGGTTCAGATACACCATGTTGTTGATGATGCTATGTGCAAAATGAGATAGTAAGTTAGGAAGATAGCCGTGGGAAGCCATGTTTGAGTGCATGGTGTTCTGTTCCACTCGAGCCGAACTAGGACCCGAGATCATGGGCATTTGAATTCAAGACTAAATGCACTAACCACATGTGG
>NW_025258327.1:0-1769 GCF_018294505.1 Triticum aestivum
AAGATCATCAGAGTGGAGTTGATATGCGGATATCCTCCCTCACTGTCCTCTTTGTCTTCGGCCTTGTCCGACTCCTTCTCCTTGTCCTTAGACTGTTTTCCCTGAAACTGCTGGATCAGGAGTCGACATTGGCGAGTGGTGTGCTTTGGGTAAATGATATTCCCCTCTTCATCTTTCTTAGTGTGAATGTGACACGGCATATCCATCACGTCGTTCCCTTCTTTATCCTTTACCTTCTTGGGGTTCCAGGATCCTTTTGGTTTTCCCTTAAACTTTCCTTGAGTCACGGCCAGAGCCTCTCCAGGAGCTGCCGGTTCAGCCTTCCGCTTCTGTTTCCGACTGGTGTTTCCTTTTTCCGACTGACTCGGCTTGTGCTTGCCGCTTCGGAGTCGGTCTTCTTCTTCACCGTTGGCGTACTTGGTAGCAATCTCCATCATCCGACTCAAGGTCATGTCACCGGTTCGACCAAATTTCAAACTCAGTTCTCTGTTCTTCATGCCGTCTTTGAAGGCGCATACTGCCTGATGATCAGAGACATTTTCCACAGTGTGGTGCAAAGTGATCCACCTCTGAATATACTCTCTGAGAGTCTCATTAGTTTTCTGCACGCAGACTTGCAACTCTGTCAATCCCACTGGTCGCTTGCAAGTCCCTTCAAACGTTCTGACGAACACTCGGGACAGATCTTCCCAAGTGTGAATGCTGCTAGGAGATAATTGAGTCAACCATGCCCTGGCAGAACCTTCCAACATGAGGGGCAAATGCTTCATGGCCACCTCGTCGTTCCCACCACCGATCTGAACTGCCACTCGGTAGTCTTCAAGCCAAGTTTCAGGCTTAGACTCACCAGTGAACTTGCTGACTCCTGTTGCCAACCTGAAATTGGGGGGGATAACTGCGGCTCTGATAGCTCTGCTGAAACATTCAGGACCAGAAACATGTACTCGACTGCTCGCGGGTACATCTCTGTCGAGTGCACCTCGATGGGCTCTGTTCCGGTCGACCAACCCTTGCACGATAACGGATCGCGCGTCGAAGCCTGGCTCTCTGGGGTCAACTGGAACCCTACGCCCTGTACTGTACTGACGCCTATCATCTGGCTGCCGAGGAGCGTAAGACCCACCCCTCGGAGGGGAATAGGGCACTCGACGCCTATCATCTCGGTCGAGTCTGTAGCCATATTGATCTCGCCGATTCTCACGCCCTTCATGCCGCGGAGGCGATCTGGGGCTGTGAGCCGACTGGACCGTATTCACAGTGACGGATCGACTGTGAATTCTGTTGCGCGACTGAGACACGGCTGAATTCTGATCTCCTGCTGCTCGGAGCAGATCCCTGATCTGCAGCAAACCTCTGCCAGCTTCCGACTGCGAAGGCTGAATGGACTCTGCTATACGGGTCGCAGCTGCTAAATTCTGAATTGGGGTTCGATATACCTGAGTCGGCGGGAAGAGTTGACGTCGACTGGTGTCGGGAACTCGTTGCCGCGCGCGCTCGTCGAGTGCTCGCTGAAGGTTCTCCAGTCGAGTGCGCTCGGCCAAATTGGCGAGACGCGCCTCCTCTAAGGCACGAGCCTCGGGGGTTTCTCCTGCGATGGGAATACGCAGGGGATCTTCGTTCCTGCGGCGAAGCTCTTCTCTTTGCAGAGAGTCGAGTGGCTCGGGCTGATACTCTTCGTAGCCTCGTGCAGGATCGCCGCCGTCACCTGCTCCACCACCACGGGCGAAGCCAGGAGGGCTGTGGGGCCCGTCGACCATCAAGATTTCCGC
>NW_025258328.1:0-1769 GCF_018294505.1 Triticum aestivum
AAGTCAGAAAGGATTGAAAAATGATGGTGTGGCTTTGAATGGTGCATTTTGAACACACAAAAAGTCAGGAGTTCAAATAAGTTTTAAAAAATGAAATCCCTTTGTAACAGACGAGTTTCCGTATGAAATCCTGATACTTTGAAAGAGATTGTCCGTTTTGTACACGAAGTGCATCCAGTTTTTGCCGTAACCCTCTCAAATTTCTTGCACATGCTATGTTGATGAAATGATGATACCATGCCAACTTTCAACCTTTTCAGAGTTCATTTGAAATGCTTTTCAATTTTATGGTCTTATAGCTCAAAATAATTAGTAAATGGATGAAAAATAACAAATGAAGTCAGAAAGGATTGAAAAATGATGATGTGGCTTTGAATGTTTAATTTTGAACACACAAAAAGTCAGGAGTTCAAATAAGTTTAAAAAAATGAAATCCCTTTGTAACAGATGGGTTTCCGTATGAAATCCTGATACTTTGAAAGAGATTGTCCGTTTTGTACACGAAGTGCATCCACTTTTTGCCGTAACCCTCTCAACTTTCTTGCACATGCTATGTGGATGAAATGATGATACCATGCCAACTTTCAACCTTGTCAGAGTTCATTTGAAATGCTTTTCAATTTTATGGTCTTATAGCTCAAAGTAATTAGTAAATGCATGAAAAATAACAAATGAAGTGAGAAAGGATTGAAAAATAATGATGTGGCTTTGAATGTTGCATTTTGAACACACAAGAAGTCAGGAGTTCAAATAAGTTTTAAAAAATGAAATCCCTTTGTAACAGACGAGTTTCCGTATGAAATCCTGATACTTTGAAAGAGATTGTCCGTTTTCTACACGAAGTGCATCCAGTTTTTGCCGTAACCCTCCCAACTATCTTGCACATGCTATGTGGATGAAATGATGATACCATGCCAACTTTCAACCTTTTCACAGTTCATTTGAAATGCTTTTCAATTTTATGGTCTTATAGCTCAAAATAATTAGTAAATGCATGAAAAACAACAAATGAAGTCAGAAAGGATTGAAAAATGATGGTGTGGCTTTGAATGGTGCATTTTGAACACACAAAAAGTCAGGAGTTCAAATAAGTTTTAAAAAATGAAATCCCTTTGTAACAGACGAGTTTCCGTATGAAATCCTGATACTTTGAAAGAGATTGTCCGTTTTGTACACGAAGTGCATCCACTTTTTGCCGTAACCCTCTCAAATTTCTTGCACATGCTATGTGGATGAAATGATGATACCATGCCAACTTTCAACCTTTTCAGAGTTCATTTGAAATGCTTTTCAATTTTATGGTCTTATAGCTCAAAGTAATTAGTAAATGCATGAAAAATAACAAATGAAGTGAGAAAGGATTGAAAAATAATGATGTGGCTTTGAATGTTGCATTTTGAACACACAAGAAGTCAGGAGTTCAAATAAGTTTTAAAAAATGAAATCCCTTTGTAACAGACGAGTTTCCGTATGAAATCCTGATACTTTGAAAGAGATTGTCCGTTTTCTACACGAAGTGCATCTAGTTTTTGCCGTAACCCTCCCAACTATCTTGCACATGCTATGTGGATGAAATGATGATACCATGCCAACTTTCAACCTTTTCACAGTTCATTTGAAATGCTTTTCAATTTTATGGTCTTATAGCTCAAAATAATTAGTAAATGCATGAAAAATAACAAATGAAGTCAGAAAGGATTGAAAAATGATGGTGTGGCTTTGAATGGTGCATTTTGAACACACAAAAAGTCAGGAGTTCAAATAAGTTT
>NW_025258329.1:0-1769 GCF_018294505.1 Triticum aestivum
GACTATAATGCTTTATCACTCTCACTTAGCCATAGAAATCTATAATTTTAAATTTCGGTGAAGCCCCTAGTATTCGGAAGGCCGAATTCGGGGCACTATACACGCCTTAAGCCGGACAGAGCTGACTCCTCGCTCTAAGCGGCATAAGTCTTTAGGGACTCGAAACCTCTTGAATAGCGACCAGTCTCTTGCCTTATCATGACAGTCAGTTTTAGCTTTCTCTACTGAGGTGCTTAGCCCAGTAGAACTGGGGCACAATCGCAGTAGTTCTCCCAGTGCTACCTTAGCCGATATAACGGAACGTAAGGTACCAAAACATGGGAGCCGGGCAAACCCAACTATTGACCCAAGACATGATTCGGAGCTGATGCATATAATGCTATAAGTTCGGGGTGCCGCACTGTCAAAAGTGTTCGGACTTCTAACGCCGTATTATGGGGTATGTTTAAGGCCCTGGTGTATTGGCCGTACCAGAGTGTACGGGTGCTAGATGTCATGAATGAACATATATATATATATATATATATATATATATATATATATATATATATATAAGAAGAATGCAATAATAGTCTTAGTGTTATGCATTGTTTATTCAAAAAGGTGTGTTAAAGCAAAATGATACAAGTAGTGCGATAAGCAAAAAGTAGGACTATTTGACATGTCCCCTCCAAGGGCGAGATGAGGAATAGTATTAAAGCAAGTATTTCACTCGTAATCGTAATCCACCTGGGAGTTCCATGGTGTGACGTAGCTTTCTGCCTCCTTGGTTGCTGCATCATGTGTTCGGCAATCATGCTGCCGGACAGGGTTTCCAGAGATTAAAGTCCTGAAAGAGAAAAGGTAACAAAGCGCGAAGCCCCTAGTGAGGTTAAGCCGTGTCTTGGGGCGTGCCGCAGTCGTGCCCCCTCCCCACCTGTGCCCATGGTATTTTTAATGCGTAATTATGTACGCGTGGCACGGATTTCGCCGTTTGGCTGGGACCGGGGTGGGGGGCCGCATTGCTATGCGAGCTCGGGACGTGTCAGGCGGTCCTGTTGCCAATTACTCCAGGCGCGCTTGAAGGTGTCCGGGTCCTTAATCGCCGAACTAGTGGGTTGCCTTAAGAGGCTGCTTTGTGCTTCTGCTACGAGGGCCGCAGTGTGCTCCTCCGTGCGGAGAGAGCGCTCTGTGTTTCCATTAACTGTGATGACCCCCCGAGGTCTTGGCATCTTGAGCTTGAGGTATGAATAATGTGGTACCGCATTGAATCTTGCAAAAGCGGTGCGCCCGAGCAGTGCATGATAGCCACTGCAGAACGAGACTATATCAAAGATTAGCTCTTCGCTTCGGAAGTTATCCGGGGATCCGAAGACCACTTCTAGTGTGACTGAGCCTGTGCAGTGGGCCTCTACACCTGGTATGACGCCTTTAAAGGTCATTTTTGTGGGTTTGATCCTTGAGGGGTCTATACCCATTTTGCGCATTGTGTCCTGGTAGAGCAGGTTCAGGCTGCTGCCGCCATCCATAAGGACTCGAGTGAGGTGGAATCCGTCAATGATTGGGTATAGGACCAGTGCGGCGAATCCGCCATGACGGATACTAGTGGGGTGGTCCCTGCGATCGAAGGTGATCGGACAAGAGGACCATGGGTTGAACTTTGGGGCGACTGGCTCCAACGCATATACATCCCTTAGCGCACGCTTCCGCTACGTCTTGGGGATGTGGGTTGCGTATATCATGTTTACCGTCCGCACTTGTGGGGGGAACCTCTTCTGTCCTCCGGTGTT
>NW_025258330.1:0-1769 GCF_018294505.1 Triticum aestivum
GTATGACTGTATGACTTGTATGTTGGGTCGTGAGACCCGTACCTTTGTGTATGTTATGTATGGCTCCCTGAGCCTTAAATAAAGTACTTGTGTCATAGAGTCATGTTGTGATGCTTCGTTGTATTTGCACATATCGAGCATATTGTGTGTATGATTGAAATGCTTGGTATGTGTGGGATCTGACTATCTAGTTGTTTATCTTTAGTAGCCTCTCTTACCGGGAAATGTCTCCTAGTGTTACCGCTGAGCCATGGTAGCTTGCTACTGCTCTGGAACACTTAGGCTGGCCGGCATGTGTCCTTCTTCGTTCCTGTGTCTGTCCCTTCGGGGAAATGTCACGCTTTGAGTACCGGAGTCCTGTTAGCCCGCTACAGCCCGGTATACCGGAGTCCTGCTAGCCCAGTGCTACAGCCCGGACCCACTTGCTGATGACCGACATGTTCGAAGCTGGGTCATGGATGCCTGTCCCTGTAAGTCTGTGCCACTTTGGGTTTACGACTAGTCCTGTCAGCCCGGGCTCCTTATCATATGGATGCTAGCGACACTATCATATACGTGAGCCAAAAGGCGCAAACGGTCCCGGGAAAAGGTAAGACGACACCCGTGGGGATACCGTGCGTGAGGCCGCAAAGTGATATGAGGTGTTACCAGCTAGATCGATGTGACATCGAGTCGGGGTCCTGACAATGTTGGCATCAGAGCCGGACTGCCTGTAGGTTCTCCAAGCCAAACTGGTCGATGTTGAGTCTAGAAATTCTTTAGTTATATGTAGGGGAATTGTTTGTGGGATGGAACGTAAGGCTCTTTTTACTCCTCTATCTTATGACTTCTGATCTGAGTCAGTCCATTCTTCCACCGGGGGTTAAGGAATTAGGATCTATACTCTCTATCAGGATCACGTGTTACTAATCAGTAGTACCTTATGAGTTTGATGGTTACAAGCCTAGTTCAGTTCTACTACCACATTATGTTGCCAGAATGGTTTCAGAACTTTGATATGATGATGTTGAGTATGTACGAAATCCTTTGTCAAATGTCTCAAAATCCTTTTGAGCATTTACAGCTGTTATGCTGCCAAAATTTTGCTAGAAATTCTAATGCCTTTGCATTATGATTGTGCTTTCAGATGGCCACTCGCGACCTTAATCAAGTGGTTCGCCTGACTCGATGCCTAGATGTACCCGGCCATACTGCTAAGTTGGTCAGGGTAATGACTGAGGCTGGATACCGCTGGTATCCTGAGTACACGATCGAAGAGCAATTCCGGGACTTCAATCAAAGCCAGTATGTCTGCACTGTCAGGATATTTCCATCTTATCCTGGATCCACCGAGCCTCTTCACTGCTCCTATGGACTCGGGGTTACTATTGAGATGGCTGTGCAGGACGCCGCCTACTCTATGATGACCATTATGCGAGTCAGATCTGGTCTATTCCGGGACTCTGACTTCCGGTATATGCCAGGATCACTTCCGGGAGCACAAGGGTATCTCCAGGCTATCTATGCTGACTCCACTCAGGAGGATTCACGGACTCGCACCACTGCTGAGATGCTCGAGGATAAGGACCGTGAAAATCGGGCCTTGAGGTTAGAGCTCTTCAATACCCGTGCTGACCACTGGGCCACTTTGACTCGGTTCGCACCGGCGGTGCAAGCTGGATTCTCAGATATGCGCGATCTCTATCCTGTGAGATCTGCTCTGCCGGACGTGATGGTTTGGCGTGATGTAGGAGGCATCACCCCACCTCGCGGTCCCCGCAGGCCACCGT
>NW_025258331.1:0-1769 GCF_018294505.1 Triticum aestivum
TATATTGCTAATTGCGACGTCTGTCGTCGTGTTAAAGCAGAGCACCAACGGCCTGCTGGCACCCTTCAACCCTTAGCTATTCCTGAATGGAAATGGGATAAAATTGGTATGGATTTCATTACCGGTTTTCCCAGGACCAAGAGAGGGAATAATGCTATTTTCGTCGTGGTCGATCGTCTTTCCAAAGTAGCCCATTTCTTACCTGTTCGTGAGAGTATAACCGCTAGCCAGCTGGCAGACTTATACATCTCCCGAATAGTGTCCCTCCATGGTGTTCCTTTGGAAATTAACTCGGATCGAGGAAGTCTTTTCACCTCTCGATTTTGGGAAAGTTTCCAAAATGCTATGGGAACCCGTCTCTCTTTTAGCACCGCTTTCCACCCTCAGTCGAGTGGTCAAGTGGAACGCGTCAACCAGATTCTAGAAGACATGCTTCGAGCCTCTGTTATCTCATTCGGAATGGACTGGGAGAAGTGCCTTCCATTTGCCGAATTCGCTTACAACAACAGCTATCAATCTAGCTTGGGTAAAGCCGCTTTTGAAGTTCTCTATGGACGACGGTGTCGGACACCCCTTAACTGGTCAGAGACCGGGGAAAGACAATTCTTTGGCCCGGATATGATTCAGGAAGCAGAAGAACAAGTTCGCATCATTCGTGAAAAGTTGAAAACAGCCCAATCTCGTCAAAAGAGTCAATATGACCGAAAACATAAGGCTATGACTTTCGAGGTTGACGAGAAGGCTTATCTTCGGGTCACCCCTCTGAAGGGAACCCATCGTTTCGGTATCAAAGGCAAATTGGCTCCTCATTACATTGGACCTTTTCGCATTCTCGCCAAACGAGGAGAAGTTGCCTACCAGTTGGAACTACCTCCGCACCTCTCCAGAGTCCACGATGTCTTCCACGTTTCTCAACTCAGGCGTTGCTTCTCGGATCCTATCCGTGAAGTGGACCACGAAACGCTTGATCTCCAAGATAATCTTACATATCGAGAGTACCCCGTTCGTATCCTCGATCAAGCCGAATGTACCACCCGACGTCATAATATCAAGTTTCTCAAAGTTCAATGGTCGCACCATTCTGAGGATGAAGCAACTTGGGAAAGGGAGGATCGTCTTCGATTTGAATATCCCGCCTTCTTCCCGGAGGAACCCAAATCTCGGGACGAGATTCTTTTGAGTGGGGGTGAGTTGTCACACCCTAGCTAGTCATGCATTAGAATGTTGCATCATGTTTACTCTTTCATCAGAAACTTGAAATGGGGATCTGTGAAACCCTCAGAATTATTTTTGAAAATGATCCAAATAAAAATTTCTCCAAAAAGGTCCAAGAAAATGCTCATGTTGCTCTCTGAAAATATTGGACAGAGATAAAAATCAAACCAATATTTTCAAGAGCTCATAGGTATTTATTTTGGGCATTTGGAATTAATGCATAATTATTTGCTTTGGAAATATATTATTTATATATATTAATATATGTCCAAATATTATGCCATTTATAAAGGAGCTCTGGAATAATATATCTAGCTCCTGCAAAAATTGGCATAAGGAAATAAAATGATTTAATATTTTATTTAAATCAAAACAAATGTCAGAAATTAGAAAACAGAAAATAATTAAAAGGGAGAAGCTTACCTGGGCTCCTCCCTGTGCAGCCCAGCCAGCTGGCCGGCCCAGCCAGCAGGCGGCCCAGCCCACCACTGCAGCCCTCCGTCGTCTTCCTCCCCTCGCCCCGAAGCTGCTGCGTGCTCGCACGCGCACGGCCG
>NW_025258332.1:0-1769 GCF_018294505.1 Triticum aestivum
GCCCGCAAGCCATCTATGTGCAAAGCACGTCGAGGGAACCGGTCTCGCGTAAGCGTACGCGTAAGGTTGGTCCGGGTCGTCTCGTCCAACAATACCGCCGAACCAAAATATGACATGCTGGTAGGCAGTATGACTTGTATCGTCCACAACTCACTTGTGTTCTACTCGTGCATATAACATCAACATAAGTAACCTAGGCTCGGATGCCACTGTTGGGTTTCGTAGTAATTTCAAAAAATTTCCTACGCGCACACAGGATCATGTGATGCATAGCAACGAGAGGAGAGTGTTGTCTACGTACCCAACGCAGACCGACTGCGGAAGCGATGACACGACGTAGAGGAAGTAGTCGTACGTCTTCACGATCCAACCGATCAAGCACCGAAACTACGGCACCTCCGAGTTCGAGCACACGTTCAGCTCGATGATGATCCCCGGACTCCAATCCAGCAAAGTGTCGGGGAAGAGTTCCGTCAGCACGACGGCGTGGTGACGATCTTGATGAACTACAGCAGCAGGGCTTCGCCTAAACTCCGCTACAGTATTATCGAGGAATATGGTGGCAGGGGGCGCCGCACACGGCTAAGGAATCGATCACGTGGATCAACTTGTGTTAACTTGTGTGTTTAGAGGTGCCCCTGCCTCCGTATATAAAGGATCCAAGGGGGGGGGTGCGGCCGGCCCTAGAGGAGGCGCGCAGGAGGAGTCCTACTCCTACCGGGAGTAGGACTCCCCTCCCGTTCCTTGTCCAACTAGGAGAGGTGGAGGGAGAGAAGGAAAGGGGGGGCGCCGCCCCTTCCCTCCTTGTCCAATTCGGACTAGGGGGAGAGGGGGCGCGCGGCCTGCTGTGGCAGCCCCTTCCTCTTCTCCACATTAGGCCCATAAGGCCCATTAACCCCCCGGGGGGTTCCGGTAACCCCCCGGTGCTCCGGTTTTATCCGATACTCTTCCGGAACCCTTCCGGTGTCCGAATATTGTCATCCAATATATCAATCTTTACGTCTCGACCATTTTGAGACTCCTCGTCATGTCCGTGATCACATCCGGGACTCCGAACAACCTTCGGTACATCAAAATGCATAAACTCATAATATAACTGTCATCGTAACCTTAAGCGTGCGGACCCTACGGGTTCGAGAACAATGTAGACATGACCGAGACATGTCTCTGGTCAATAACCAATAGCGGGACCTGGATGCCCATATTGGTTCCTACATATTCTACGAAGATCTTTATCGGTCAGACCGCATAACAACATATGTTGTTCCCTTTGTCATCGGTATGTTACTTGCCCGAGATTCGATCGTCAGTATCCAATACCTAGTTCAATCTCGTTACCGGCAAGTCTCTTTACTCGTTCCGTAATACATCATCTCACAACTAACATATTAGTTGTAATGCTTGCAAGGCTTATGTGATGTGTATTACCGAGAGGGCCCAGAGATACCTCTCCGACAATCGGAGTGACAAATCCTAATCTCGAAATACGCCAACCCAACATCGACTATTGGAGACACCTGTAGTACTCCTTTATAATCACCCAGTTACGTTGTGACGTTTGGTAGTACCCAAAGTGTTCCTCCGGTAAACGGGAGTTGCATAATCTCATAGTCATAGGAACATGTATAAGTCATGAAGAAAGCAATAGCAACATACTAAACGATCGGGTGCTAAGCTAATGGAATGGGTCATGTCAATCAGATCATTCTACTAATGATGTGACCTCGTTAATCAAATAACAACTCTTTGTTCATGGTTAGGAAACATAA
>NW_025258333.1:0-1769 GCF_018294505.1 Triticum aestivum
CAATGGGAGAAGTGCTTAGCTTTGGGTTCAATCTTGCGGTGTCCTTTCCCAGTGACAGTAGGAGCAGCAAGCCACGTATTGTATTGTTGCCATCGAGGATAAAATGATGGGGTTTATATCATATTGCTTGAGTTTATCCCTCTACATCATGTCATCTTGCTTAATGCGTTACTCCGTTCTTATGGACTTAATACTCTAGAAGCATGCTGGATAGCGGTTGATGTGTGGAGTAATAGTAGTACATGCAGAATCGTTTCGGTCTACTTGACACAGACGTGATGCCTATGTTCATGATCATTGCCTTAGATATCTTCATAACTATGCGCTTTTCTATCAATTGCTCGACAGTAATTTGTTCACCCACCGCAACACATGCTATCTTGAGAGAAGCTACTAGTGAAACCTATGGCCACCGGGTCTCTTTCCTATTATATTACATCTCTATACCACATCTCGTTTACTATTTTGCAATCTTTACTTTCTAATCTATACAACAAAAATACCAAAAATATTTACTTTATTGTCTCTATCATATCTCACTTTTGCGAGTGACCGTGAAGGGATTGACAACCCCTTTATTGCGTTGGTTGCAAGGTTCTTTATTGTTTGTGTAGGTACTAGGTGACTTGTGTGTCGTCTACTACTGGATTGATACCTTGGTTCTCAAAACTAAGAGAAATACTTACGCTACTTTGTTGCATCACCCTTTCCTCTTCAAGGGAAAAACCAACACAAGCGCAAGCGGTAGCAAGAAGGATTTCTAGCGCCGCTGTTGGGGAGATCTTCGCCAAGTCAAGACATACCAAGTACCCATCACAAACTCTTCTCCCTCGCATTACATTATTTGCCATTCGCCTCTCATTTTCCTCTCCCCCGCTTTTAAAACAATTTTAGAAAACATTTCCCTTCTCTCGTCGTATTCTTGTTTGCTTAAGTTTGCCCTTCTATCTCCATGGCCAAACCAAAAGGGGCTAAGGGTTTTCTCCTGGGTTTTAATACTTTGGATAGCCCCTCTGTCCTCTCTAAGCTCATAAACAATGATGCTATGGAAAGACCTACCGGGGTTGTTGATGAGATTTTGAATAATTTTGATGAAGATGACCCCGAAATTTTTCATTATTTGCTTGATGAATCTTTGAAAGATGCTTGGGATAGGCTATTAAGGATCCGAGCCAGCTATGTGCCCCAATATCAAATTGAGATATACTTAAAAAGTTTTATGTTGGCTTACCCTCTTCTTTCAAGCAAGTTTTAGATTCTATTTTTGAAGGAGGTTTTATTGAGGTGGATGCCATCGATACATATGAAAAGATGAAAGCTATATTTGGACACCCCATGAGTGAAAAGTTGAATCCACCTCTCTTTTGTGTTTTTATCAGAATGAAATTATCAAAGAGATGAAGGCTAGCTTAGATGCAAGTTTTTGTAGTGTGCTTAATCTTTATTCTATCATTAATGGCGACGTGCTTTCACAAAATATAAAGATAAGTTCTTTAGATAAGAAATTATCTCTTTATCACCAAAAGGGAGAAGATGGCAATACCTAGATCTATTCGTGTTTTTATGCCTAGCTAGGGGTGTTAAACGATAGCGCTTGTTGGGAGGCAACCTAATTTTATTTTTGTTCTTTGCTTTTTGATCCTCTTTAATAATAAATAATTCATCTCGCCTCTGTTTAGATATGGTTTTATGTTTTAATTAGTGTTTGTGCCAAGTAGAACCTTTGGGAAGACTTGGGTGAAGTCTTTGCGATCTTGCTGTAAAAAACA
>NW_025258334.1:0-1769 GCF_018294505.1 Triticum aestivum
TGCTACCGGAGAACGTTTCTTATCATCCTTGTGATTTCAAGAGATGGTTGGTGCATATGGTCGTTGTAGTTCGTTGATTGTTATTTTGGTCACTTCAAAAAAAATCATCACCTATGCATAGCTATGGTCTTGCTTTACTTAGCTATTTGTTGGCTTGATTATTTGTGTCTATGCGTTGGTTTTGGTTATGTGCATTCTAATTATGTAAATGCCAGATATGTGCTCAAGATATCATAAGTTTCAATCACCCAAAGATTATAAGCTACTAAGATTAAAGTCACACTCTAATATCTGTGCAATTTAGAGAATTTGGTAAGGCCTTTTTTCTTTCGTATGCTATATATGGAGTGACGATGACTATGGTTGAATGCAGATCTAAAGTCTTAAATTGTAACTCATATTTAAGTAAAATGCATGCAACTCAAGAGTAAAGATCTTCCCTCCCGTTCTTTGAAGCGTCAATGGTGGTTTGGGGCTCGAGAAACCCAGCTCGCCGCCCTCGTATCTTCCCTCCTGTTCTTCCCCACTTGGCGCAGCGGACGGTGGACGGGACTCAAGAAATCCTAGCCAACATCACCCTCATTTCTTCTTTCATCGTTCTCCCCAGCTGCCACTGCATCTCGTCGGATGGTGGCAACGAACTCGCCTCCTCGCTGAAGCTTTGGCTCGAGCGGCTTTAGAGGTACCATGGCGGCTGGTTGTAATGCCCCAGGAATAAATACCCTATTTTTTACCTATTATATTGTTTATGCATCATATGCATCTCATCAACATCGCATCTGTATCATATCACACTAATTAAATAATTAATTTGGATATTTTATTTTGCCATTTTGTCAAATGGTGAATTAGTAAACCCTTCTCTCTTTGGCGTTTTCGCCCTTGCCTTTTGTCCAACCGGACACAAGGCCTCGTTGGGATATTTGGGAGCTACCCAAATTAGTTCACAATGTTTGCACAAATCTAAGGCGACTCAAAACGTAAAACTCATTTATGCAATAAATAGAATAATTTTTTAAAATGCAATATGAATGGATCCCGAATGCCGCACGGTGCGCTGGTGACGCGCAACCCCCACTCTTGGGCTGGCCGATGTGCTGTGCGAGATGCCCCGTTTTTTTGACTTTTGTTTTTTCTCTTCAGTTTTTTCTTCTTTAAAATAATTTAGGACATAAAAAAGTTCCATTTTTTTAAATGCGAACTTTGAAATAAAAGTTTGCATATTGGAAAAATGTTCATGAAATTAAAAAAGCAGGAAAAAAATATCCAAAGATGACGTGGGATACGGGCAATGAGTGGTCTTCTGCCAAGCCTGGACACCAGGCAAGGCTTACCGCCACCCTTGATTATATCTGATCCCATGCTCCCCCATGCTTGCATTAGCTTTACGATTTGTGTGTCCTCGATACCTATATGATGCATAGCCTGTTTTTGACACTTCACTATATTGCCTTGATTTTACCCGATCCTAGCAAGACCTGCTTGTTTGTGTAGAAGCCTTGTTCGACCTGCCTTACAGTAGTATGCATGCTTAATATTTATGTTTTACCATGTTAACCTCCTATTGTAACCTTGGGTTATTACACTATTAATCTGGTTCAGATACACCATGTTGTTGATGATGCTATGTGCAAAATGAGATAGTAAGTTAGGAAGATAGCCGTGGGAAGCCATGTTTGAGTGCATGGTGTTCTGTTCCACTCGAGCCGAACTAGGACCCGAGATCATGGGCATTTGAATTCAAGACTAAATGCACTAACCACATGTGG
>NW_025258335.1:0-1769 GCF_018294505.1 Triticum aestivum
CGTTGAATCGATGCTTGGCACATGGGCATGTTACTCTGTACGAGGACTATTTTGCCGCTAATGCGCTATTCTAACACTCGAGGCCAAGATTGCATGCACTAAAAATGGAAGAACTTCCCATATACTCAACAAAGGAAATACTAGGGCCATCATAAAATTCCCACCGTCATTATTGAAACATTTGCATCAGAAGACCTCGGGATTTGACACATTTTCTTTGGCATGCGAGGGTCTCACATGTCACAATGACATCAATCTGCTGCAGTGGTCTGCATTGTTTGCAAGATTGTGTGCGGGCGAAGATCCTACATGTGGGGAGTGGAGAAGGGTAAAAGCAAGATGGCCTAGCTTCCTTGGGACAAGAAGATCCTTCCAAACTATGGGAGGAATGGGTTTCAGAGACATGAGAACTTATAATCAGTCTCTTCTAACCAATCCAGCGTGGAGATTAATCTAGATTCTAGATAGTCTTGTGGCACGGCTACAGATGGAGAAATAGTACCTCAATGAGAACTTGGTTGATACAGTTTTTACAAGAAATGTGTCAGTTGTATGGCACCAGTGCCAGCTGGGGCACTAGGCTTCGGCCTTCCTGTACATCCGATTGGGCCAGGAAATGATGACTACCATGCGAGGCCATGCGGTTCATCTGCTCCTGGGCCTCTCCTACCGCAAATGCTAAAAACTGCTGCTTCTTTGTGCTCGCCTATGGAGATCGACATGGTGGACCGGCGCAATTATTGTGTGCAATAGAGGTTTTGCGGTTTTCGGAAGCTTCTATGGAGCGGTTCATGCAACCTTCTATAGGTTTTGGTTTTGGGAAGATTCCATGACGTTTCTATTTTTTGTGTTTTTCCTTATCTTTTTTCTTCTATTTATTTTTTAAAATACATGTCTACTTTTTTACCACACATTGAACAGTTGATGCATGTTGAAAAAAGTTCAAATACACGATGAACATTTATTTGAGATTTATAATACATATTGAGTATTTTCTTTAAAAACCAGTGCCTGGATAAGTGTCCACACCAACGACCATGCATGTATAAGCCAAAGCTAGCTATGGAACATCTATAGTTGACTTCCGCTGCTCTCCAAATAATATGCATGTGCTATACGTGTCCATGCATGGTACCCAACGAACTTAGCAACTACAACATGCATGGCCATGGCAGAAAAGTCATCACACAGTATATCTTCGGCGCATTCCAGCCACTAGTATACCGCTATTCTGTGTGTGGAGCTTGTTTGAAAATACGCATGCCCATCAAGTATTGAAAAATTGCCGGGCGTATATCTCGCTCTAAACATTTTGTTGGCTAGCGCATCGGGATACACGTACGTCGATGAATTTTGTTATAGTTTACGTTAAGTTGTAGAATCAAACTCGAATGATCGATCATGGGATCAACACACTTGCATCAATAAGGGTAAGGGTAGTCGTACGTATGTGCAACCGGGCTATAAATACAACCTCCCACACACCCAAACGCACAACACCTACAAGCCCTTCCCATCTATTGTAAGCCTTGCTTCCTGTCGACCAAAGCTTTAGCAATGGCGCCATTGACCAAGCTCTTCCTCCTACTCCTGGGCCTAAACTTGATGGTCACCGCTGTGCATGGTGGCTGCGGACCCCACTGCCCGACCCCGACCCCACCACCACCTCCATCGACCAACGGCGGCACGTGCCCGATCGACACGCTGAAGCTGGGCGTGTGTGCCACCGTGCTGAACCTCGTGAAGCTCGGGCTCGGCGTGCCGCCCAA
>NW_025258336.1:0-1768 GCF_018294505.1 Triticum aestivum
TCCTCCTCTTCTTCCTCTTCTTCCTCTTTTTCCTCTTCCTCTTCTTCTTCTTCTTCTCCTTCTTCCTCTTCTTCTTCCTCTTCTTCTTCTTCCTCCTCTTCTTCCTCTTCTTCTTCTTCCTCCTTCTTCCTCCTCTTCTTATTCTCCTTCTTCTCCTTCTTCTTTGTCTTCTTCTCCTTCTTCTTCTGCTTCTTCTTCCTCTTCTTTATATATAGAGTTCAATGAAGACCAAATGCTTGTGATAGTTTGAAAAATAACATATTTAAATAGTGCATCTGAACGCAGAAAAAATACATTGATTAGTACCGCCTTTCAGCCAAAACGCGCTACCGCTACACAGAAGTACATATAAAAAATACATTGATCATCAATGATCTTTTTATATAGAATCTAAATCGTCAATAGGAATCTACCACCGATTTAAGAACCGGCGAAGACTCCTATTGCAGCCACAGATCCTACACACAGAGTTCAATGAAGACCAAATGTTTGGGATAGTTTGAGAAGTAACATACTTAAGGTGGTCAAATTCTTGTTAGGGGAGTGAGGTGGGACTAAAAATAGCGCCTGCCACAACCTCTTTAGTACCGGTTCGTGCCACGAACCGGTCCTAAAGGTGCTGGCCGGGCACCAGCATCTTTACTACCGGTTCGTGGCACGAACCGGTACTAAAGATTCCCAAAGAACTGGTACTAAAGGTTACCTCCTGCCAAGTCATTTGAACCGGCACTAATGGGCCCATTAGTGCCGGCTCATATGCGAACCGGTACTAATGTTTCTCCTATTAGGTCATTTTCTACTAGTGAAACACAACCCCACCTGCTGCTGCCATCTACCACCACCATCCTTACCACTACCTCCCATCGCCTAGCCCAATCTAGATGCCTAACCTGTACCTCCCTCCGCTCTCTAAGCATATTGTGCTCCGTCAGCGGCAACGGAGGCTCCTTCGGGTCAGATCAAGGCACGAAGTCCCATGCTCCCCACATCTAGTGGGATCCCCTCCTCCGAGAGGATCTCCTCTTCGAGGAGGATGGTAAGCACAAGATCATCTCCCCAAGCCTCCAACTGTGCGACAAGCATCGACAAGAAATTTTATTTGCTGCGGAATGAACGAATTGGATGCAAGATTGCATTTTACAGGTATGGAGAGTGGAACACCACCTTTAGTATGGAACTGAAGTTGCTGAACTACAGTTGTTGAACCTACATCCATGTGTTGTTTTTTGGTATCTCCTATTTTTCTATGGTGTACTGAATTTGCATCCAACCATTTCTGAATTAATGCCCTGCTCTGAGACTTCCTTCTCTCCACCGCACGCATTTTGTTTTCTGTAAATTTCAACATGGATATGTAAGTATGTGCCTATGCAATCTCTCTTTTCCTTTGTACTATTCCTCTTTGATTCAGTACCATCTGATTCGTTGTGGTGATAATTTGTCCACGAATAACATTTAAAATTTTGTAGTTCTAGCTGCGGCCCGGGTAGATTCTTCTCTCAACATGCACCGTCCCATGTCTGCACAAAGGCGCAAGGTGGTAGCCAGTATAGGTGTGTAGCGACGAACACCTGATCACGCTGTGTCAGCCAGATTTGACTCAAATAGCTCATCCGATGGTGTCAAGTGACGTCAATATTGAAACAAGAGGATGTGGCGGCAGCTACAAAGTCAATGATTTCACAATTGGATGGTATGAATCAAAGTCTAAAATTTGTTGGCTTCAACCTGCTTGTGTGAAGTGCCTCTGCCTTTATGTTTACAACTT
>NW_025258337.1:0-1768 GCF_018294505.1 Triticum aestivum
GAACATAACACCGATATGACGGAAACTAGGGCGGCAAGAGTGGAACAAAACACTAGGCGAGAGGCCGAGCCTTCCACCCTTTACCAAGTATATAGATGCATTAAGATAACATAGCAATATAATGATATCCCAACAAGCAATATAAATGTTCCAACAAGGAACGGCTCCAATCTTCACCTGCAACTAACAACGCTATAAGAAGGGCTGAGCAAAGCGGTAACATAGCCAATCAATGGTTTGCTAGGACAATGGTGGGTTAGAGGTTCAACATGGCAATTGGGAGGCTGACAAGCAAATGGTAGGCATCGTAGCATTGGCAAAGCAAAAGAGCGAGCAAACTAGCATAGCAAAGATAGTAGTGATTTCGAGGGTATGATCATCTTGCCTGCACAATTGTCAGAGTTGACTGGATCCTCACAAGCAAACTCAAAGGGCTGCTCGGTAGCGAACTCGTCTCCCGGCTCTACCCAAAGACAAACAAGCAACAAGGACACAATCAACCACGGGCAAGACCAAGCAATATGATGAAATGACGATATGCTATGCGGGATGCGATGCGGGATGCGAAATGCAAGATATGACAGGAAATGCATGAACCTGGCATCAACTTGGAAAACCAAGTGTGCCACTGGATAGAGGGGATGAAATCGCTTGAAAACGATATAAAGATCATAGGAATCGGAGCTACGGTTTGGAAATGGCAAGCGTTTTAAGATACGACACCGGTATGCGACTTACAACAAGTAGGCATCTAAATGCAACGAAATGAACATGCTACAGCCACCAAACATGAAAACAAAATACATGGCAGTGATGTACACAAGATGGTTGACAAAACACTAGCACTGAGCCATAGGCAAATTCATCCATTAAGAGGTTCAAACAAGCATGGCTAAAATGCAAATGCAAAACAGATCTCAGACTTAGTGAAATTAACACTAGTCTGAAATTTCAGATCACGATGCTCTCTTCGGAGCAGCAAAACAACATGATACAAAACCTGAACATGACAAGTAAGAACATGGCATGGAGCTACTCAACAAGCTTAATAAAACACCCAAAGTGACCTGGGGCCAAAAGGGTTCACAAAATACTCTACCGAGCTCACGAACATCGCTCGAACACAATCAGTTTTCAGACTTAGTGAAAACTGAGACATGCTGAAATTTAACTCACGAAGGCATGTAAACGAGCTCGATGCACTCACTACGGTGCAAGTCATGGCAAGGAAAGCATATAACCAGCAAGAAGGCACAAAGTGCTAGCTACACATGTCAAGAACGAAGGCATAGCATGCATGGAACACTAACGGTAGCATCGGCGAAATCGCAAACAAGTTGACGATCTGCCCAGATTAACAACGAAGCAAAAGTTGAGCTCGATTGAGTCAACCTAGAGCACTCCAAAAATGCCAACAAAGACATGGATGGATAGAGCATGACATAAATATCAAAACTCCCTTACTGATCATCCTCAAAAGAGGCACGGATCACTAGGAAACAAGCTGGACATATAGCATCATGAACTAAAATATCCCAGACTTAGCGAAAATCACTAAGTCCCTGAAATCTGCAATCTCAGGTACCTCTCTTCGCAAGCTTGCACAAGACAACACACACATCCTAAAAATGCATGGGTGGCACCTCTGGAAAGAAGACAAAATGCTTCACAATACATCCCAAAGGGGCACAGGCATATCATGCACGGATTAAACATAGCAAAAATGACAAAAGTGCATGATGAACTAACGGTTCTGCAATTTAACTCA
>NW_025258338.1:0-1768 GCF_018294505.1 Triticum aestivum
GCCGGCGACGAGGGCCCGCGGCGGCGCGGCGGCGGAGGGCGTCGTCGGGCGCGGGGGAGAGGAGGCGGGTGGCGGCGCGGCGCATCTGGGCCGCGGGGGCCCCTCCTGGGCCTCCCGGGCCGGCGGCGGCGAAGTGGGCGCGCGCCCACGTGGCGGCGCGTGAGTGGGTGCGGCGGCGGGGCGGACAACGTCCGGCGCGGGCGGACACGTCCGGCCCGGCGCGGGGAAGAGGGATCTGTTTTTTTTTAACTAGGGTTTCGGACGGGGGAAGAAGAGATCCGAATGGAGGGGGTATAAATAGGCATAGAGGGAGCTAGGAGAGTCCAAATGAGGTGCGGTTTTCGCCCACACGATCGTGATCGAACGCTCTAGGACAAGGAGCAGAGTTTGGTGGGTTTTGGGCCAAATTTGGGGGGTGTTGGGCTGCAACACACACGAGGCCTTTTCGGTCCCTCGGTTAACCGTTGGAGTATCAAACGAAGTCCAAATGATACGAAACTTGACAAGCGGTCTACCGGTAGTAAACCAATGCCGCTTGGCAAGTCTCGGACCAATCCGGAAATGTTTAAACCCCACACACGAAAGAAGACTAGAAATGACCACCGGAGGAGAACGAAGCGCCGGAATGCAAAACGGACAACGGGGAAAATGCTCGAATGCATGAGATGAACATGTATGCAAATGCAATGCACGTGATGACATGATAAGAGATGCACGAAAAAGAAAAACAACACACGGAGACAAAGACCCAACCCGAGAAATAAATATAACTTAGCGCCGGAGACGGCAAGAGTTGGATACAAATATGGAAAGTATCTCTGGGGCGTTACAACACTCCACCACTACGAAAAGATCTCGTCCCGAGATCTAGGACTGAAAGAACTCCGGGTACTCAGAACGGAGGTGATCCTCGCGTTCCCAGGTAGCTTCACGGTCGGAATGGTGTGACCACTTGACATTGAGAAATTTGATTGACTTGTTGCGAGTCTTGCGTTCAGTCTCTTCAAGAATAGCAACTGGGTGCTCACGATAAGAGAGATCTTCTTGGAGCTCAATGTCCTCGAAGTTGACGGTGCGGTCAGGAGTCTTGAAGCACTTTCGAAGCTGAGAGACATGGAACACATCATGAATATTTGCAAAGTTTGAAGGAAGCTCGAGTTGATAGGCGAGGTCGCCTCTCTTGCTGACAATCTTGAAAGGTCCCACGTATCTAGGGGCAAGCTTCCCTTTGATACCGAAGCGACGAGTACCTTTCATGGGAGAGACGCGGAGGTAAACATGATCTCCGATCTCGAAAGCCAGATCACGGTGCTTACTATCATAGTAGCACTTCTGGCGGGATTGAGCTGCTTTGAGGTTATCACGAATGACTTTGCACATTTCTTCTGCTTCTGTGATTAAGTCATTACCCAGCAGCTGACGTTCACCGGTTTCAGACCAGTTGAGAGGGGTACGGCACTTCCTGCCATACAGAATTTCAAAGGGGGCCTTGCCCGAACTTGCTTGAAAGCTGTTGTTGTACGAGAATTCAGCATAAGGAAGACAATCCTCCCACTTCATGCCGAAGGAGATCACACAAGCCCTGAGCATATCTTCAAGAATTTGGTTGACACGCTCGACTTGACCGCTCGTTTGAGGATGGAAAGCTGTGCTGAAGCGGATGTTGGTGCCCATGGCTTTCTGAAAAGAATCCCAAAACTTGGAGGTAAAGATGCTGCCACGGTCTGAAGATATCACTTGAGGAATACCGTGCAGAGAGACAATGCGA
>NW_025258339.1:0-1768 GCF_018294505.1 Triticum aestivum
TGATAGAGGCAAAGGTGTCCCGTCTTTCGATGAGATGGTGGATTTCGCTTTGGTGGAAGTCGACTTTGACGATCCGACTACGAACGTGCGAGGACGTCGCGCCTTAGCAATTGCTAAACCAACTCCGAGAGGTTATTGACCACGCCGGAGCACGATCAACCTGACCACGAGGGTCTGTTTCCTGCGAGCAAACGAAGAACAAGCAAGAAACTAAGATTGCAATCTGGATATTGCGAATATAAGATGAAAGCTTTATTGATCAAGGTGGGGTTCTGTGACGCCTTTGTCTGGTCGTTGAACACAAACGAAGTACGCGAAGTTGCAGCTATGGCGAACTTTTAATCTAAACAAAACCCAAGGAAAAAGCTACTAGATGGATCTACTTATATAGGAGTAAGGGGTGGCGGCCAAGGAGGTGGGAGGACGTCCCAAGGCAGCCTAAAACTAAATCTAGGTCGTACAAGGCCAATGGGCCCAAGTGGAGGTGATGTAACACCTTTGGACTTGTAGTTTGACTCGGATTCTGCTGCAGCATCAGATTGTTTCGTCCACAACTCAACGCTCCGGACGAATTTGAAGGTGATTCCAATTAGGTTGGAAAGTGCACGAAATCTAGTTTCCAACAAAAAAAGAATCACCCAATTCGGAAGCCGTATGAAAAACTTGTGTGCGTTTTGAGTCAGGTATGTCTGTGCAGTCCGAATCTGAATCCAGAACGTGAGAGACTTGGACTCTATCTTCTCTTGGGCCAAAAGTGACGTGAGAGAACTTTTTGGACAGCAAATAAACATCTCTTTCTTCCTTATCTTCATATGTGGATTGTACAAATGTCCCATACACCTGCAATTAGACAAAACACAAAAGTGTGTGAAGTATTTTTGTTCTGGATAACATAAATAGATTATTGAATAGTTTGCACTAGAAATCACCTGACAAATATGCATATATGCAATATTTTTGGTCATATCCAAGGTAGTCATGTCCTCATCAACCACCATATATCCACCACCAATCCGAGTTCTGATGAGGACATCAATACAATTGTTACACCCACAACCCCTGCTGCTATACATACTGGACCAATTACTAGAGCTCGTGCACGCCAACTAAATTACCAGGTACTTTCGTTTCTTGGTAATGATTCTAATGTTCATGAGAATATGATGCTGCCTAAATTGGATACATTTGTTTTGCTTACAAATGAAGGGCCTAGCTTGGAGAAGGATGAACATTGGAGCAAGAACAAGCATGGAGATGATGGCATGCGCAAGGGGAACAATAACGGAGTTACAAGTGATGATTTCAGGACTTTGAAGCCACCATAATGGGTGCATGAAGCCTTGGACGAAATATACAAGACGCCACTTCATAAATTTCGTCCCGAGGCTATTTTAGGTGCTGCGTCACCTTATTATTGGGCCAGGCCCATGTAATTTCGAAATACATAAGTATAGGCTATTTTTAGAGTCCGTATGTGTGGGGAAACAAGAGATAGGGTTGATTTCGGACCCCTCCACCAAGGGCCACGAAATTCCCCCCCTCTTCCTCCATATATACAGCCCTTAGGGCACCGTTTAGACTTTGGGTTTTGTTTAGATTAAAAGTTCGCCATAGCTGCAACTTCGCGTACTTCGTTTGTGTTCAACGACCAGACAAAGGCGTCACAGAACCCCACCTTGATCAATAAAGCTTTCATCTTATATTCGCAATATCCAGATTGCAATCTTAGTTTCTTGCTTGTTCTTCGTTTGCTCGCAGGAAACAGACC
>NW_025258340.1:0-1768 GCF_018294505.1 Triticum aestivum
AAATTATGAACTTATGTAATGGTGAACTTGTGAGCTACTATCTTGAATGTGCAATGCTCCTTTTGTGACCTGCTAGTTTGGAATATTATGTGAGCTGCTATCTTGTGAGATGCTACTTTCAAATATTTTTGTGAGCTCCTATTTTGTCACAACAGATCATTTGTTCAAATATTTCAATCTATGCTATTTCAGTCATCGATCAAAGCAAGATTCTTGAGTCATTTCCAAATAGCAACATCACAACATTCCCAAATCACAGCATTGTCTTGTGATAATACATACCCACACCAAGCTCCATCACAACATACACTACAAAGAGAAATCCATTTAGTATGGATTATTAGACCACCCAGAAAAAAATGTGGCCACAATGCTAATACCAAGAACTATGATAAATCCCCATGCTTGCATAAGCTCGTTCCTCTTTTTCATCTTCAGCTTTAGTTTCTTGTTCTTCTCGGTTAGATACATCACCCTCCTCTCTAAATCATGAGATTTTAGCTAGCTCTTCTCCAATCCTGCATGAAGCTCCTCAAATGCACGAGCAACACGTTCGGTCGGTGGCGGGTCAATCCATACAACCCACTCACATTCATCAGGAAGCTGCAAAATCAATGATCGAATTAGAAAGAGGGGAAAGAGCAGAATCGAATCAAGCTTAAAAGCCAAACACTTACATCAAGAGGGCAACCGGGAAACCTTCTACCGGAGCTTGCTCCTCCCCAGGCGACACGACGAGCAGGAATAAGCCCGTGGCCAGGGCACCGCTGCATCGAGCGAACCTCAAGGCCACAGAATGTCAGATCGAGGATGTAAAACTCCGATTGAAACTGAACTATGCCGACACCATCAACCTAACAGCAGCAAAAAAACCCAAATTGATGAACCCTAATTTCGCAATATGCCCATATCTCCCCCAAATCGACACTGAATCTTACATTGGCGGCCACCGACGAGCTCGTAGAAGACATCCCACCGTGCCCGCCGTAGACATCGCTCACCATGCCGTGCTTGACCTGCCCCTCTCTCTCCGACCGCGGAAACGCCCGATCCAGTACGTGCTCAAAAATGCCCCTGTCGTCGCGAGGAAGAAGAAAGAGGGGAGAGAGAGTGAACCGGTTAGTTGGGCCCAGATGTACGGCAGGAGGGGCAAAAATGTCAAAGAAACGGCACATTAGCGGTCAAACAGCCTTGACTGGACGGAAACGGCTCGGAGGGGCATTTCTATAAGGGCACATCACGGCGGAGGGGCATTTTTGAGCAGGCTTTGGAATTAGGGGTATATCTGATTAGGTGGTTCGAGTTAGGGACAGAAATGCAAATGGCCCTAAATTCATTATTACCACGAGAGAAAATTCAATAAAACAAATAATTTAAGAAAGTGCAGTTTTGCAAACATTGCTTGGTACCAAACTAATGAAGACTTGCTTAATTCTAGGCCATTGTTTCTTCACCAGCAATAGTAGAAGGACCTGGAGCTGCAAATATAAAACCGAGTATTTAAAATTAGTACACTGGACATATACTAAAATCAATTGTTTGTATGATATTTTGAAAAAATACCATTGTCACAAAGTGCACGAGGTAGTAGCCCCTTGCGTTTCCTCATTTTTTGATAGCACTGTATGATCTTAATATCATCAATACTTGCAAATACAACACGCTCAATATAGCACACCAAACGATGATTCATCCATTCATCATTCATCTTATTCCACAACTCAGTTTTGACAATGCTCATAGCTGAGAAAGCTCTTTCTATGGTTGC
>NW_025258341.1:0-1768 GCF_018294505.1 Triticum aestivum
TTTGGCCTGCAGAATCAATGGATTTTTTTTCGAACTTGGTTCGTCGACAAGAGAAATTCTGCAATGCTTGTGAGGATGACCGAGTGTTAGAATGCGAGATTCGCTAAACCATGTACAAGGTAATGATTTGGGTGCGGGATGGATTGATCACCATACCGACTTACCCTTATTGTTCGCTTTGCTATATGGGATGGTAAAATATGAGTGACTTACCCATAGTAAAGTGACGACGCTCGTTGAAGTCTTGCTTAAACCATAAAATGGTAGGACGATGGAACCCTTTACAGGCAACCGTTGCAAATCGTAGGATAAACGGTGAAGTTCAACCCAGACCCGTTTTCTGCAGGAGAAACCATTAATGGAATACCACCATGAGTGTTTCGATAGTTGTTTAGGGTGGACACAGACCTATCAGCTAAGAAGATCCAGTCTCGGACGAACTTCAACTTTGACGAACCGACCCAAGCTTTTGAGGAAAACTCTATGCTTCTGATAGAAGAGCTTTAATGAAGGAGCTATTGTAAGATATGTGAAGAGACATACATTGTCAGCCCTCCAGAGGAAATATCTGAGTTTATTGGAACCATGACCTTGTTTTTAAGTGTGGTAGCACCCCTGACCTTTCTGACCAAAACTCTTGCTAGAAGGCCCCCAACCCCTACCCTTTTCTTGCTAGCCTCTTCGAATCTCGAGGACGAGATTCATTTTAAGTGTGGTAGGTTTGTAACATCCCAAAATTCTAAATTTTGGAATGTTATATTAAATAAATAACTATGCTTGATTGTCTGATTGTTGGTTTGATGGATTGAGTGAAACTGAGTGAAATTTGAAAACTTTTGAAAGTTGAATGAGAGGGAATGAAATGACTTTCCCAAAACTTTCCCCTTTTGCCTTTTGATCCCAATGGATTCAAATTCATACCAACACCAAAGCCTAGAGTGAGGATGACATGACTTCCTTCATTTTTAAATGAATAGGGTTTTGGAAAAAGATTTGAATTTCATTTGGGACGATTTCAAATTCAAAGCTTTATGCAACTCAATGATATTCATGAGGGAAGATAAGATGACTTCTTCAATTATGTGAAATAGGAGTTGGAAGTTATAATGAATCAAGTTGAAAATCATTTGAAAGTGCTTTGAAACCCTCTTTCAAATTTTGAGTTTTGAATTTGAATTTCAAACTTTGGCATGTGGGAAACATTTCAAAAAAACTATGCCTGATAAATACTTGATCAAAAGTATGAGAGGAGCAAACATGACACTCCAAAAATATCAGAGGAAACAATGCCAAAAGATTTGGATTCAAATCTGAAATTTATTTGAATTTGAAAAAAAAATAGATTTTTATGAAGTTTGGATTTTGCCTTTGGAAAAATGTTCAAATGAAAGGGAATATTCCCCTGATCATTTGGGTATATATATATACCCTATATAAAATATTTATAGATTTGGTGTTATTTTTGTTTTAGTTTTATAAAAAAAACCCCAGGGGCACCAGCCAGGCCACCCCAGGCCCAGCCCGCGCCGCCCCCTCCTCAGCCCCGCGCCAGGCCCAGCCGAGCCGGCCCAACTGGCCAGCCCAGCGCCAGCCGAGCCAGCCCAGCTCGCCTTTCCCCCTCGCCCGCTCGCCGAAACCCGTTGGCATCGGCCACCCGACCCCCTCGCCCCTCTCTCCCTCTCGCTGACCCGTGGGCCCCGCCCCTCTCCTTCCCCCCTCGCCCACGCCACCGACCTCGCCGGAGATCGACCGGATCCCGAAGGATCCG
>NW_025258342.1:0-1768 GCF_018294505.1 Triticum aestivum
GCGAGTCGAGGCGGACGTCGTCGCGGTAGCGACAGACGGACGCCGAGACGAGCACGTGACATGAATGCCACCCTGTCTGTCTTATGGTAACGCGAGTCGAGGCGGACGTCGTCGCGGTACCGACGACGGACGCCGAGACGAGCACGTGACACGAATGCCACCCTGTCTATCTTTGGTAATTCGAGTCGAGGCGAACGTCGTCGCGGTAGCGACGGCGGATGCCGAGACGAGCACATGACACCAATGCCACCCTATCTATCTTAGGGTTACGCGAGTCGAAGCGGACGTCGTCGCGGTAGCGACGATGGACGCCGAGACGAGCACGTGACACCAATGCCACCCTGTCTATCTTAGGGTAACGCGAGTCGAGACGGACGTCGTGACTGTAGCGATGACGGTCGCTGAGACGAGCACGTGGCACCACCGCCACCCTGTATATCTTAGGGTAACGCGAAACGAGGCGGACGTCGTCGCGGTAGCAACGATGGACGCCGAGACGAGCACGTTACACGAATGCCACCCTGTCTATCTTAGGGTAACGCGAGTCGAGGCGGACGTTGTCGAGGAAGCGACGACGGACGCCGAGACGAGCACGTGACCCCAATGCCACCCTGTCTATCTTAGGGTTACGTGAGTCGAGGTGGACGTCGTCGCCACCGCGACGACTGACGCCGAGACGAGCACGTGACACCAATGCCACCCTGTTTATCTTAGGGTAACGCGAGTCGAGGCGGACGTCGTCGCGGTGGCGACAGACGGACGCCGAGACGAGCACGTGACAAGAATGCCACCCTTTCTATCTTAGGGTAACTCGAGTCGAGGCGGACGTCGTCACCGTAGCGACGACGGACGCCGAGATGAGCACATGACACCAATGCCACCCTGTCTATCTTAGGGTTACGCGAGTCGAGGCGGACGTCGTCGCGGTAGCGACGACGGACGCCGAGACGAGCACGTGACACCAATGCCACCCTGTCTATCTTAGGGTAACGCGAGTCGAGACGGACGTCGTGACTGTATTGATGACGGTCGCGGAGATGAGCACGTGGCACCACCGCCACCCTGTCTATCTTAGGGAAACTCGAGTCGAGGCGGAAGTCGTCGCGGTAGCGAGGACGGACGTCGAGACGAGCACGTGACACCAATGCCACCTTGTCTATCTTAGAGTAACGTGAGTCGAGGCGGAAGTCGTTGCCGTAGCGACGACGGACGCCGAGACGAGCACATGACACCAATGCCACCCTGTTTATCTTAGGTTAACGCGAGTCGAGGCGGACGTCGTCGCGGTAGCGACAGACGGACGCCGAGACGAGCACGTGACATGAATGCCACCCTGTCTGTCGTATGGTAACGCAAGTTGAGGCGGACGTCGTCGCGGTACCGACGACGGACGCCGAGACGAGCACGTGACACGAATGCCACCCTGTCTATCTTAGGGTAACACGAGTCGAGGCGGACGTCGTCGAGGTAGCGACGATGGACGACGAGACGAGCACGTGACACCAATGCCACCCTGTCTATCTTAGGGTTACGTGAGTCGAGGCGGACGTCGTCGCGGTAGCGACGACGGACGTCGAGACGAGCATGTGACACCAATGCCACCCTGTTTATCTTAGGTTAACGCGAGTCGAGGCGGACGTCGTCGCGGTGGCGACAGACGGACGCCGAGACGAGCATGTGACAAGAATGCCACCCTGTCTTTCTTTGGTAATTCGAGTCGAGGCGGACGTCGTCGCGGTAGCGACGACGGATGCCGAGACGAGCACAT
>NW_025258343.1:0-1768 GCF_018294505.1 Triticum aestivum
TCTCCATGGTGTTCCTTTGGAAATTAACTCGGATCGAGGAAGTCTTTTCACCTCTCGATTTTGGGAAAGTTTCCAAAATGCTATGGGAACCCGTCTCTCCTTTAGTACCGCCTTCCACCCTCAGTCGAGTGGTCAAGTGGAACGCGTCAACCAAATTCTAGAAGACATGCTTCGAGCCTCTGTTATCTCCTTCGGAATGGACTGGGAGAAGTGCCTTCCATTTGCCGAATTCGCTTACAACAACAGCTATCAATCTAGCTTGGGTAAAGCCCCTTTTGAAGTTCTCTATGGACGACGATGTCGAACACCCCTTAACTGGTCAGAGACCGGGGAAAGACAATTCTTTGGCCCGGACATGATTCAGGAAGCAGAAGATCAAGTTCGTATCGTTCGTGAAAAGCTGAAAACAGCCCAATCTCGTCAAAAGAGTCAATATGACCGAAAACATAGGGCTATGACTTTTGAGGTTGACGAGAGGGCTTATCTTCGGGTCACCCCTCTGAAGGGAACCCATCGTTTCGGTATCAAAGGCAAATTGGCTCCTCGTTACATTGGACCTTTTCGCATTCTCGCCAAACGAGGAGAAGTTGCCTACCAGTTGGAACTACCTCCGCACCTCTCCAGAGTTCACGATGTCTTCCACGTTTCTCAACTCAGGCGTTGCTTCTCAGATCCTATCCGTGAAGTGGACCACGAAACGCTTGATCTCCAAGATGATCTTACATATCGAGAGTACCCCATTCGTATCCTCGATCAAGCCGAACGTACCACGCGACATCATAATATCAAGTTTCACAAGGTTCAATGGTCGCACCATTCTGAGGATGAAGCAACTTGGGAAAGGGAGGATCGTCTTCGACTCGAGTATCCCGCCTTCTTCCCGGAGGAACCCAAATCTCGGGACGAGATTCTTTTGAGTGGGGGTGAGTTGTCACACCCTAGCTAGTCATGCATTAGAGTGTTGCATCATGTTTACTCATTCATCAGAAACTTGAAATGGGGATGACAGAACCCCCAGTCCCCTCTGAAACCAACTAGGGTTACTAAAATAATTTTTCAATGAACCTGAAATGCCCTTCTAAAATGCCCATCATTTTTGTCTTGGTTCAGAACCTCTGCCAAAAGTGGTGCACATTTTCCTAGGCCATCCTAGGGTTTTTGAATTAAATAATAAATATTTGAATTTGGGCATTTAAAATAATATAAAATATTTAAATGCTCAAATATCTCCAAACTAAAATGTTTCATGTTGGAAATAATCCAACTATGGGCCAGGAATAGTTTGGTGATTTTTGAAGTTGCCTAGGTATTTTATTTAATTCAACAAAGTTGCAGATATTTATTAAATAAAAACCGAAACAGAAAATAAGGGGGAAAACCTACCTGGCGCCACCGCAGGCCCACCAGCCAGCCCACCTGGCCGGCCCAGCCCGGCCACCGCTCCAGCGAGCTGCTTGGCTCGCCAGGCAGGCAGCCAAGGTGCTCGGCGGCGGCACCGCAGCTCGCCACGCAGCTGCTCGCCGCCTCGCCGCCTCCCTCGCCCGGCTAACGCCGTGGATCGGCCTCTCTCTCTCCCCCGAACCCCCCAGACACCCCCTCTCCTCTCCAGCTCCTTCCCCTCGCACGCCCCAGCCATGGCCGACGCCATCGCCGCCACCCCCTCGCCGTAGCCACGCCCTCCGACCACCCCACGCCGTCTCACCGTGTCCAGGAGCTCCGCCGCTGTCCACTTCATCGAGCAGCCGAGCCCCGAGCGCTCGCAACGCCC
>NW_025258344.1:0-1768 GCF_018294505.1 Triticum aestivum
CTAAGAGGCTGAAAGTCAGGTCGTATTGTAAATGGCCAACTGTGTTGTGGGCCTTTAGCAGGCCGAAAGAGAAACTGGGCTGGTATTGGACCATGAAGGGCATGGGCCGTTAAAAGGCCAAAACTAAGGTCTGACTACAAATGGCCCAACTCATTTATGGTCCGTTAACAGGCCGAAAGGCACACAGGGCCGGGAATTGGCCCAACACTTAAATGGGTCGCTAAAAGGCCAAAACTCAGGTCCGACTACAGATGGCCCAACTGATTTATGGGCCGTCAATAGTCTGAAAGTGACACCAGGCCAGAAAATTGGCCCAACACATAAATGGGCCGCTAAAAGGCCGAAACTCAGGTCCGATAACAAATGGCCCATCAGATTTATGGGCCGTCAACAGGCCGAAAGACACACCGGGCCGGAAACTAGCCCAACATTTAAATGGGTCGCTAAAAGGCCGAAAGATGTACATCCTGAAAATTGGCCCATCCATTAAATGGGCCGTTAACAGGCCGAAGTCTCATCGGGCCGATATTGAGCCCAGATATATAGCGGGCTATTAATGAGCTCGAACTAACGATGGGCTGCAATGGTGTCAAATATTTAATGGGCCGTTGACGGGCCGAATTGGCACATCTCGTATGGGCCATGGGCTTAAATGGACCTGACATAAGTAGGCCTTATATGGGCTGGCCTGCTAATTTTTACTGGGCCGGCCTTTCCACATGAATGGGCCTCTGTTGGGTCGTGCCACATGTCGACGTATCATAGGCGCCTTCCGTCCAATGAGTGGATGACATCTGTCCCAACGATGAGCCGACACGTGTTTCCTCCAGCCAATGATGATTTTACACGTGGAAAATCCCCATTGGTCGAGGGTGTTAACGGGTTATCGGATCCAAAACCCGACCCGATAGCTTAATGGCGTTCCGTTACGGTGGATGCCACGTGTTGGTCACCCTTGACGAACGCACTTCTGTGACGCGCGATTTATCGTCATGGAAGTGGACACTTCCGTGATGATAATTTTGGTAATGTCATGGAACACTTCTATGACAGCACAGGTATGACTATCTTGATTCTGTCATAAATTTGTCATGGATGTACATGCATGACAAAAAACACGACCTATTGTGCAAACACGTATCATCACGGAAGTGTATTTTTTTTGTAGTGTCGGTAGTGATTCTTCTGCGATGGCAAGGGATAGCATTAAGTCCAGGGCCTCGTTTAAGAGCGAGGATTCGACGGGGAAGTGAGAGTCCATGGAGTTGGGCGGAACAGAATTCCTGGCCAAGCTCACGTGACATGGACCTCGAGAGTTTGGAGCTGGTGTCCGGAGGCGAGTCCGGCTTTATGATGATTGTGGGAGCCTGGCGTAACTCTAGACCTGCCGGTGACGCGATCCCCTCGGGTTCTCCGATGACAAGTTCTATAGCTGCCGAGCGTCCGGCGAGCTCTAAACTCCCGTTTTCGGACCTGGTGATGTGCTCCGGATCTAAGGCCAGAGCGGTGGTTGGGGCCACGAACCCTTGGAAAATCAAGTCTCCTCGGATATCAGCGACATAGTTCAGATTTCCAAAACTGGTCTGATGACCAGGGGCGTAGCTGTTGATTTGTTCCAGGTGGCCAATCGAGTTGGCATGCAGTGCGAAGCCGCCGAATAAGAAAATTTGACCGGGGGTAAAGTCTCCCCCAAAACAGCATCATTGTAGATGATTGAATGAGCCATCAAACCTTCTAGTGACGGCACAGTGGAACTCTCAATGAAAGC
>NW_025258345.1:0-1768 GCF_018294505.1 Triticum aestivum
AATCTTAGTTTATTGCTTGTTCTTCGTTTGCTTGCAGGAAACAGGCCCTCGTGGTCAGGTTGATCGTGCTTCGACGTGGTCAATAACCCTCGGAAGTTGGTTTAGCGATTGCTAAGGCGCGACGTCTCGCATGTTCGTAGTCGGATCGTCAAGGTCGACTCCCACAGAAAACGATAGTCACCATCTCATCGAAACATTGGGACACCTTTGCCTCTATCAGGTTCTTCAAAGACGACGCCTCCATGAAGGGAACGGCACGCAAATGCTGTTGTTGCCTGATCCAACCATCGAAGATCAGATCATGGGTTTTCACCCTAAAGATCAAGGTCAATGCCTCCATCAAGGTAATGACGCAAAAGACACCGCCTTTGCCAAGTATAACCAACCAGGGCTAGACTTAGGGTTTTCACCCCGGAGCTCGGTACTTGAGAAGCACAAACAATACATTGGTTCCATAAGAAAAAAAACGCGTCAGCAAAAACGGCTCCCACAGTCAAGGGTTGCAGCTCCGACGTACACGGTTGCGGTGTTCGAACGCCGTTGGCTGCAGCCCTCCTCGCCACTGGATGCAACTTCCTTCAGCGAGGTGTCAACCTTGCAGCATATCCATCGGTTGGTTCCAACAAAGACGGGCACCGATTCCAGCAAAAAATGAATTGTTCATCAAGATTAAATGGGGATAGTAGCAAAAATGAAAGGGGTTGTAGTAAAACAAATGGGTGGATCCAGCAAAAAAACATGGTTCATCAAAAACCCCGGGTCCCAGCACAAATTCGTCACCACCGTGGCCGATTGCAGCTTGGCAAAGGCGACTAACAAACCCTGGTTGCAGCGGCCATGGTGGTGACGAATTTGTGCTGGCAGACAAGTGCCGGCAAGGCGACAAGCACATGCGCCTCTGCTCGCCCACGGTCGTACTCTGCGCACCTCTGCATCTTGTATGCTCCTCCAAGATCACCAGATCGCCACACCTATTCCGCCGCTGGCGAGCTGTTTACTTGGAGGTAGGCCATGAGAGAGAGAGAGAGAGAGGGGGGGATGCGAGGAAGAAACTGCTGTTGGAAACTGCTGTTGGGACTGAGGACGCACGCGACCACATGAGAAAGAAAGATTAAGACATGGGAGCAATTGGGGCGACTGGGTAAAAGAGCGGTGGCGACGCCTCACCTATTCAGGGATCAAGAAATGTCGAGAAACCAGCCCTCAGGCCATCATTGAAGAACACAACATTTAAATGGGCACAAAATTGTTTCCTAGTACAAAACAATATATTCTGAGCGAGTGTTGATCTTCACAACCCAAATCACTATGTAGCCTGCCAAACAATTAAAAATAGTATTGTACGTACTACAACATTTGTACGGTGTAAACCTTTCAACACCAACAAAATCAGTGTCAAACATCCATCCTTGAGGTTAGCAAAGCTGATTTACAGCAAGAGGCGGGCGGGATATTTGACGTAGCACAGCGCATATACAGCAAGAGACAAGTATCGGTAACGTAGCACAGCAGATTTACAGTAAGGAACCGTATGCTTGTTGTAGCCCAGCAGATTTACAATAAGGAACCGTATGCTTGATGTAGAACAGCAAGAGACTGGCGCCCTGTTTCGTTCTTGCGTTCACCTGGGCAGAAAATTTGGAAGTTAGTTTCTCAGTTCGAGACCCATCTTCAGAAAGACATAAGTAAGACTTGTAACAAAAGTTCAAATTAGACAAATGGATAGGTCTTGCTTAATCTTTACTTTTTCTGTTGAGGCATAGGAAGG
>NW_025258346.1:0-1768 GCF_018294505.1 Triticum aestivum
TTTGCATAAATTATTTATTATGCAACATTTTTTTAATTCCTATTATTACTATTACCCCCGGTCTGCACTATTTTTTGTGCACAGGAAAATGATCCAGCCGGACTATATCCTTTGACGTCACATCGGCTAGACGGGGGCTTCGTCAACACTTCATTACCCCATGCCGGGGACTTCGGCATCACTCTGCCGTCCTGCATTGACCGTGCTATGTCACCACTTCGGAGTGCCGAGCTCCTTGCTCCGCCACCTCGGGACCGGCTTGGGGGATGGAACCTTGTCCCGCATCAAGCTCGGACTGTGTCGTCAATACCGAACACATTAACCAGCTAAGTTGCCTTCACGCTCAAAGTTTTAAATATCTAACTTGTGTTCGGTTCGACCAAGAATTATACTTTTTTGTAAAAAAATTGCTTGTAAAAATTTTCCTTGTCGAAACTTTGTTCGCACACGCTTGACGCGCTACCCGCGCTCATTATACCTGGGGGCTTCTTTAACAGAAGCTTATTAATACGGGGTTTATGCCCAACACATGTGTCACACTTCCGCATGTACCTTTTATTCACCATTATATGCATCGATATGACTTAAGTTTTGGCAAAGCTGGGTTGCCTGGCTCCTGTGCTTACCCTACGTTCCCGATTGTTCGGCTAGGTGGTAAAGGGAGCACCTCTGCGATTGTTACTGCCGGGTCAGCGGATGTGTACCTCAGACTGGGTGAAGCCGAAAGCTAGCGTTCTTAAGGGAATACTCGGTCGGTGAACTAAAAGATGATTTCTTACCTATTTATTTACCTGCCCCCAGATGTTTTTCTGCTCTTTTCGCAGTCCAGACATGCACTTTAGGGCATGCCTCCCAGGGAAAGGAACCCCTAACGGAACTATTCTCCCTGGAAGATGTTTCTTACTAACAATGTAATATAACATAACTAGTTGGGCACTTGTCTGATAAAGCACTAATGACCCCTACGCCTGGTCTCCATGCATGCCCCGGTTTTTATAACCGCGAGGGTATTCGGACACACTCTGGACTATTGGGTCCAGAGGTTGAAGCAAAAAGGTCCGCTACGACAAACGATCTACAATCCAGCTAGAAGGCATTCTACATGTCACCTTACATTTTATAGTCAACTTTTACACAAGTTGCTTGGGGGCTCTTATGTTTATTTGAGCCGTTTCATACTAAGTGTTTTTCTTCTTAGTCGTTGCAAAGTTAAAGCACGGCAGAAGCACTTTTTTTTTCTAAAGTCCAATTTTCGGATTGGCACCGAACACTTGATCTTGTTCGGACGTCATGTTTTTACTGACGTTTTTTGGTTTTCCAAGCTTTTGGCACTTTTAACAATTTGTGTGTTTTCAGCACAAGTCTCGCAGTGCAACGCCGGACACCTTTAGAGATTCGGCAAAAACATTCTCGGATATTGCTATATATGCATCAGCTTCGAATTGTGTCTTCGATCAATAGTTGGGTTGCCCGGCTCCCGCGCTTGCCTCCTACATTCCGCTTTGTTCGGCTAGGTGTGCAAAGAGAGAACCACTGCGATTGTGCTTCCAGCTCACATGGTCAAGCACCTCAGTGGAGAAAGCCGAAAACTGACTGTCACAATAGGTGTAATCTGGTCAGCGATCCGATGACTATAATAAATGACGGGCCATTCATAACATTGGCCGAAGTGTTTCTGGCTTGACCTCAACTGTCGCCGAACACTACCGGGGGCTATTAACTGGCCTCCCAAACTAAATCCTTGATCTTTTGCTCTTACATTGGAGCT
>NW_025258347.1:0-1768 GCF_018294505.1 Triticum aestivum
GACCTGGATGCTGGATGTCCCACGTGTCGGCAAAAGGAGGAAGAACCCGACCAAATCTTCGGTTGTGCTCTCGGATTAGACTAGTTGTGCTAACTTAAAAAATTTATTGTGTACTCCCTCTGTTCCAAAATACTTGACTTCCATTTGTCCAAAAATGGATGGGCCTATATACTAAAACATGTCCAGATACATATATATTTTGACAAATAGAAGGCATGTATTGTGCAACGGAGGGAGTAGAATGGTTGCAAGTTTCTGTATTGGGAAGAAGAGTACATCCATATATTGATAGAGCGCAATTTAGTAGATGTTCTATCACTTTTAGCTAGCACAGAGGCTATAGATGAGATTAGTGCACTTGTTGATACTCCTACTTGGTATGCGTGTTGCTGCTTAGACGCAGAGAAAAACAGACCGGAGGGAGTACTAGAATAGAGGCTAGACATGAGACTAGATGCAAGGAAGCAAGGTCTACTTCTTTACACTCGAAGAAGAAAGAAGCACGCAAGATCGAGCCTTCGCAGATCAACAATGAATGCATCGAGAAGGCACTAATCCAACTTACAGGAGTAGTAAAATGTATTCTTGTGGTTCTTGTTTTCTTTGGTCTTGCTTTTCTAGTCAAAATTATCGTTGGAGTTCATGCAAAACGGAGGTCCGTTTGGGGTCGTGCGTTGTAGTTGGCCTTACAAGTGGGACCGCAGTTAAGGAAATCGACTATCGGCAAACCCCCACCTCTCCCGCCGCGCGATGGCTGAGTTAGAGAAACGACGAGGTTGAAGATATTGCTCTAGCATGGACTCCAAGGAATATGGTGTCAGAGGAAGTCGTGCTGGTGGCGTGTGTCGTACTCCTGGACGTGAATGCTTGTTCTGGCCCATGGCACCCTAGTACTCCTACTACTTACTACTAGTATATAGTAGTACTACAGTATGGCTATTGTAAAAACACCCGCACGACGCGCGAAGCATGTGAAGCTAGTACAAATAGTGTACTACTATTGTTGATTGGCCTCATCCGATAACCTATTGCAATGCACGTACAATTATGTATTCGGAAAATATTTTTTTTGCCTCGTCGCACCACTCACTCATAGAAGCAACTCGAAAGCCATTCATAAATTTAGTAAATTTATCACAGGCACATCATTTTATTACATACAACAGGTCATCAAACCACATCGGCAACGAGGATACATTATAAATACTAAAGTTTTCACCACACAACAAATAACAAGCAATGAAATGAACTTTAACTCAACCATTCCTTGGCGTTGGAAACACTTGCTTTGAACCACAAGTGATTCTCTGGGACGGGCCATCCATTATTGATCTGGAGACCTGTCAGGACCCCGACTCGATGTCACATCGATCTAGCTGGTAACACCTCATATCACTTTGCGGCCTCACGCACGGTATCCCCACGGGTGTCGTCTTACCTTTTCCCGGGACCGTTTGCGCCTTTTGGCTCACGTATATGATAGTGTCGCTAGCATCCATATGATAAAGAGCCCGGGCTGACATGACTAGTCGTAAACCCAAAGTGGCACAGACTTACAGGGACAGGCATCCATGACCCAGCTTCGAACGTGTCGGTCATCAGCAAGTGGGTCCGGGCTGTAGCACTGGGCTAGCAGGACTCCGGTAAACCGGGCTGTAGCGGGCTAACAGGACTCCGGTACTCAAAGCATGACATTTCCCCGAAGGGACAGACACAGGAACGAAGAAGGACACATGCCGGCCAGCCTAAGTGTTCCAGAGCAGTAGCA
>NW_025258348.1:0-1768 GCF_018294505.1 Triticum aestivum
TGTTTGACGAACGTTTGGACACACACCCCTCACAAACCGGAGCAACTCGCTAGAAGGTTCGTGGTTCCGAGAGGGAACAATGCATGTTTCGTGACGAACGGGAGATAGCTTCCTCTGACGGCCTTCAATTTTTTTCCTATATTTAACGTGCACTAATACAACTTTCATGTGAAAAATAGGAAAATTTCAGGGGTCATTTGACCTTTTAAAGACATTTAAGTGATTTTCTAACCATTTAATGACCGTAATTCAAATTTGAACCACATCTACATGCAACGCCTAACCATAACTGTTTGAAAAATCATATTTTTGTGTACTTGTGTGCGAGTTAATTCCATGTGCAGTAAATTAGAAGAAATTTTCAAACATATTGGCTCAAGGCATGGGCACATGCATGGAGTGCCATGGCATTTTAATTCCAAAAAAAAAAGTGATCAGAAAAACATGAAACCTTGCTTGATTTAATGTCATGCCACCAAGATGATGTGGTAAAGAAATTGCCATGTTTGACGAACGTTTGGACACACACACCCCTCACAAACCGGAGCAACTCGCTAGAAGGTTCGTGGTTCCGACAGGGAACATTGCATGTTTGATGACGAACGGGAGATAGCTTCCTCTTGCGGCCTTCAAATTTTTTCCTACGTTTAACGTGCACTAATACAATTGTCATGTGAAAATTGGAAATTCTCAGGGGTCATTTGTCCTTTTAAAGACATTTAAGTGATTTTCTAACCATTTAATGACCGTAATTCAAATTTGAACTACATCTACATGCAACGCCTAACCAAAACGGTTTGAAAAATCATATATGTGTACTTGTGTGCGAGTTAATTCCATGTGCAGTAAATTAGAAGGAATTTTAAAACATATTGTCTCACGACATGGACACATGCATACGTATGCATGGGGTCACATGGCATTTTAATTTGAAAAACAAAAAAAATGATGAGAAAAACAAGAAACCTTGGTTGATGTAATGTCATGCCACCAAGATGATGTGGTAAAGAATGGCATGTTTGACAAACGTTTGGACACACACCCCTCACAAACCGGAGCAACTCGCTAGAAGGTTTATGGTTCCGAGAGGGAACAATGCATGTTTCGTGACGAACGGGAGATAGCTTCCTCGGACGGCCTTCAATTTTTTTCCTATATTTAATGTGCACTAATACAACTTTCATGTGAAAATTTGGAAAATTTCAGGGGTCATTTGACCTTTTAAAGACATTTAAGTGATTTTCTAACCATTTAATGACCGGAATTCAAATTTGAACCACATCTACATGCAACGCCTAACCATAACGGTTTGAAAAATCATATTGTTGTGTACTTGTGTGCGAGTTAATTACATGTGTAGTAAATTAGAAGGAATTTTCAAACATATTGGTCTCAAGGGATGGGCACATGCATGGAGTGCCATGGCATTTTAATTCCAAAAAATAAAAAAAATGATCAGAAAAGCATGAAACCTTGCTTGATTTAATGGCATGCCACCAAGATGATGTGGTAATGAAATTGGCATGTTTGACGAACGTTTGGACACACACCCCTCACAAACCGGAGCAACTCGCTAGAAGGTTCGTGGTTCCGAGAGGGAACAATGCATGTTTCGTGACGAACGGGAGATAGCTTCCTCTGACGGCCTTCAATTTTTTTCCTATATTTAACGTGCACTAATACAACTTTCATGTGAAAAATAGGAAAATTTCAGGGGTCATTTGACCTTTTAAAGACATTTAAGTGATTTTCTAACCATTTAATGACC
>NW_025258349.1:0-1768 GCF_018294505.1 Triticum aestivum
ATCATGGAAGCTTCTTGTAATAATAACTATTTCCTTGATAGCTAACATATGGTATCTGTGAATTGATCCCTTGCAACCGTGGTTCCGACCATGATTGTTCTTCTTTGATTCCATTTCTCGGACAAGTTAAAACATTTGTCTTCTATGGATCAGTACACCAGTCCAACCTTTACTTTGATCTTGTGTTGAGTATTACCCCCCTGGTATCTCGAGATTATCATGGTACTGCATAACTTCCTATGAGTTCTTCATCAAGTACTACATACTCACTGATTACAATTTTTCATGGACTCTGAGTTATTAAACACTCAAAGACACCGATAATTGAACCGAGTCCGCATTACGGTTCAACAACTCTTACTAGTATTCTTTACTTACGAGTTTGTACCCGATCATGTCATTCCTGGCCTGATCGGTTATATCCTTACCATGCTAAATTTTAACTGTGCTACCTAGTCCTTAATCCCGGAGCACAACTTTTGACAATGAGCTAAGCTTACATCGATCTTCCTCGTCATATCAGTTCGCCTTGAACAACAATCTTGATTTCAGGTTTGTGTCGTACCTATGGTTCCAATAACCTCTTGCTTCATCATTCTTTTGACTTGACGTGATCGCGGATCGATTACATCTTCGTGGAATCTCTCGACAAATGTGTCATGATCACCATCTACATTCTGATGCTCTTCCAGGATACCAATTGAATTAATGATGAGAAATACCATCCTTGCCCTCGATAAATTGATTATCGTCGACCACTTTATTGCCCTCCCACCAACACAAGCTTGTTCATGTTTGGTGTTATACCTTGAGTCCCTTGCTATCCAGCAATTGTTCCTCTTTACCTTGGAGTATTACCATCCTTTATGTCAAGAATGTTCTGAGAATTGTTCCACCTCTTGAGAATTCTTGACATAGAAATACTTCTTACCATCACCATTTTTCTTGGTCCCCGTGTTAATTCCAACAAGTGAACGGTGTTGTTTGGATTCTTTCCTTCTAGCAACCCTCTTGCTTTGAAGTTATTGGTCTATAGTTTCATTCTACGACTATGGCTTATTGAATCACCATTCTGACATTGGTCGTGCAACCCAACCCATATTTCGGGTGCACCTTTCAACCAATGTTTAATTGTGTATGTTTTCCTCGAGCATACATCATTATACCATTTGAGCTGACAAATGTCATCTTCTTGTTCACATTATCGTGGAAATCCATCAGTTTGGAATCCTCGATGAATTGTCGCTGAGCCCATCAGCCACCTTCTCATCCCCTCCTTGGTTTAATGATGAACTCTTGTTTCGGAACTCGCTTCCATAGTTCATTTCCTGAAAATCTTACAATGTCAACTCGTCAATTGTGTTGCACCTTTTCTTCTCAGGCATCCTGAGTTTGAGGTATCATGAGACCAATTGGATATGAATCTCGGTCAGATATGATGGTTGGGACAACTTTCCACGAGTTATGTTGTTTGTCCTTTGATGACCCGGTAACATGATGTCATGCCTAGCACCCCCCCCCCTGGCTGGAGGACCTATCATTGAAGATTCCTTTTCAGCAAGGTTATCCGTCCATCCATGAGGAAATTGTAAGACTTATTCTACAAGTTATTCCTGATGGATCCTTCGTGTTTCCAAAGTCTGATCTTCACATGAAGACCATGTCAATGCTATCTCGAAGCATGTCTGCGATACTCTGATTTTCAACAAGAACATCCGAAGCACGATGCTAAATTTTATTTATCCCTTATCCTAAAACCGTTGTATGG
>NW_025258350.1:0-1768 GCF_018294505.1 Triticum aestivum
TAAATATCATAGCAATATCACCCAAAAGAGGCATGCAGCAAGCAGAAATTATAGATACGTTTTGGACGTATCACGCGTCACGCGGGGCTGACGTTCGGCTCGATCTCCTTTGAGATCGTAGCCCCCGAGGTGATGTCCAACCGCTCATCCTCGATTGGCGCAATAGGCTCCGAATAAAGGGTCGGAACCGGTGCTTGTGCGGCCTCCAGGGCACTGTTCGGCGGCAGAGCTAGATCATGCCTCTCAAAATAGTGCGGCGCGCTCAGCTGTGGCTCGAATCCGTCGAAGATCAAATCCCCGCGGACGTCAGCCGTGTAGTTTAAGCTTCGAAACCTGACCTGATGGCCAGGGGCGTAGCTTTCGATCTGCTCCAGGTGGCCAAGCGAATTGGCCCGCAGTGCGAAGCCGCCGAAGACGAAGATCAGTCCGGGGAGAAAAGTCTCACCCTGGACCGCATCGTTGTTGATGATCAAAGGAGCCATCGGGCCCAAAAGTGACGACACAGACGAATTCTCAATGAAAGCACCAATGTCGGTGTCAAAACCGGCGGATCTCGGGTAGGGGGTCCCGAACTGTGCGTCTAGGCCGGATGGTAACAGGAGACAAGGGACACGATGTTTTTACCCAGGTTCGGGCCCTCTCGATGGAGGTAAAACCCTACTCCTGCTTGATTAACATTGATGATATGGGTAGTACAAGAGTAGATCTACCACGAGATCAAGGAGGCTAAACCCTAGAAGCTAGCCTATGGTATGATTGTTGTATGATGGAGTTGTCCTATGGACTAGAACCCTCCGGTTTATATAGACATCGGATAGGGTTAGGGTTACACAGAGTCGGTTACAATGGTAGGCGATCTTGAATATCCGCATCACCAAGCTTGCCTTCCACGCCAAGGAAAGTCCCATCCGGACACGGGACGAAGTCTTCAATCTTGTATCTTCATAGTCCTGGAGTCCGGCTGAAGGTGTAGTCCGGCTACCCGAACACCCCCTAATCGAGGACTCTCTCGCCGTTCCCGCGCTCGCCACTGTGCTGCAGTGTACAGGAACTAAGCTTCCGCCCGCTCACCGCTGTCCTGCCCTCAGCGCCGCCCCGCTCGTCGAATGCTCGCAGTCGCCCGAGCGCCTCGTCGTATGTCAACTTGTCGAGGTCGCAAAACTATTCAATGTCGGTGACGACGGGGAAGAGCCTGCCGGGCAACGTGTCCAGGAGCTTCTTCACCAGCTCCTGGTTACCCAACGTCTCGCCCAGGCTCGCAAACCGCACTGTCATGCCCGCCAGCCTCCCGGCTTAGACGTCCAGGGACTCGCCGTCCTCCATCTTCAGCCAGTCCAGCTTGCCGCACAGCGTCGCCCTCCTCGCCACGCGCACTCGCTCGGCGCTGACGAATCTCACCTTCAAAGAGTCCCATACCTCTCTGGCGGTGAGCTTCACCGCCACCGAGAGCAGCACATCCTCCGGCAGCGCTACGAGCAGCAACGCGCGTGCCGTCTTGTCCTTCCTCGCGTGCACCGCCGCGTCGCCCGGCGCCACCGCCTCCCACACGTTGTGCACGTCGAGGATGGCCTGCGCCTTGATGGCCCAGGCCGTGTAGTTGTCCGCGATCGGCATCGGCATCGGCATCGTCGCCGACCCTCCCGCTCCTCCGCCGTGCGGCACGGTCACCATTGCCACGGGCGAGCTCCAACGGAAGCTCTAATGCCAAGGGTTGTTGTCGTGGCCTTGCCTCGCCCTTGCCCTCTCTCTCTCTCTCTCTCTCTCTCTC
>NW_025258351.1:0-1768 GCF_018294505.1 Triticum aestivum
ACGGCTTGAACTCGCTCAGGGTTAACAGCAATACCTTTACCAGATATTACATGACCCAGATAGGTCACTTCTGACAACCAGAATTCACATTTAGAAAATTTGGCATAAAGGCGATGCTCTCGAAGTTTCTGCAACACCAGCCTTAGATGTTCGGCATGTTCTTCCTCGTTCTTGGAGTAGATGAGTATATCATCGAGGTAAACCACGACGAATTTATCCAAATACTCCATGAAGATTGAGTTCATTAACCGAGAAAAGGTGGCTGGAGCGTTGGTTAAACCGAAGGACATGACGGTGTACTCGTATTGGCCATAACGAGTAACAAAGGCCGTTTTAGGAATGTCCCCGTTTCTGATTTTGATTTGATGGTAGCCCAACCTCAAATCCATCTTGGAGAAGACTGAGGATCCAGCGAGCTGATCGTACAGGTCGTTGATCCTGGGAAGCGGATATTTGTTCTTGATTGTGACCAAATTGACAGGTCGGTAATCTACAACCATCCGGTCCGTACCATCCTTCTTCTTGACGAATAGGACGGGACAAGCCCACGGAGAGGAGCTAGGTCGGATGAAACCCTTTTTCAAGGACTCATCGAGTTGTTTCTTAAGCTCGGCTAGTTCTAGGGGTGCCATCTTATAAGGTCTTCTAGCAATCGGAACGGTTCCTGGAATGAGGTCTATTACAAACTCAACATCCCTGTCAGGTGGAACACCTGGCAATTCCTCTGGAAAGACATCCGGGTAGTCATGGACTACCGGAACGTCCTCAAGGTCTGGCAAAGGGTTGGCGTTAAGAGAATATAATTGTCGCTTGGCTATTCGAGTCAAGACATTGACTATCTTTCCCGAAGGATGGGTGAGTTGAACAGTCCTAGAGAAGCAATCGATTTGGGCATGATGAGCCGACATCCAGTCCATACCCAGAATGATATTAATATCTGAAGATTTAAGGGCTATCAAAGACGCGAGGAAAACAAGTCTGTCGACTTGGATTTCATTTCCTTAACTTACCCTAGAGGTCTGCCATCTAGAACCAGGGGTAGAAATTTCCATAGTGGATGGCATGTCACAGAATGCAACGTTATGTAAACGAGCATAACTTTCGGATATAAAAGAATGAGAGGCTCCTGTATCGAAAAGAACAGATGCCGGGTGGCAGTTAACAAGAAGCGTACCGAGAACGACGTTGGGATCCTCTTGAGCTTCTTCGGCAGAGATACAGTTGACATGGCCACGTGAAGCGGTGACCGGCTTGGCGTGGAATATTTTTCCTGTCGGCTTGCCACGGCCAACAGCTTTAGCAGATTGATTGGGGTTGGTCTGGGGACACTCACGCATATAGTGACCAGATTCCCCACACTTGAAACAAGTCACGGAACTGGTACGTGGAGGAGCATTGTTAGTTGGACCCCCATAGGGCTTAGCTGGAGCAGACTGTTGAACGGGGCGAGGCGCCTGGAAGGATGGCCTCGGTGTAAACCTGGGTGGCAGGGCGGTGTTGGGTACCCACACGCGGCGCTTCTGAGGACCAGCACCGGATGAGGAACCCATGTCACGGCCATGCTTGCGTGTTGCGTCATAGTCAGTCTGACCAGTTTCGGCACTGATGGCTTTGTTGACAAGTTTCTGAAAAGTTGTGCACTCATGCAGACGGAGGTCACGGCGAAGCTCAGGACTAAGGCCCTTACGGAACCTTGCTTGCTTCTTGGCATCGGTAGACACTTCCTCGGTTGCATATCGTGCGAGATTACCAAACTCCCTGCTGTAAG
>NW_025258352.1:0-1768 GCF_018294505.1 Triticum aestivum
GCCATTGTGCCTAGTCTGTCCCAAGACCACCTGTACCGGGTGCCACTTGGTAGACTACTAACACTACCTACAAACACCAGAAACTAGTTGCAACTCCTGGACGGAGATCATGTTGATTAATAAGTCGAGAGAGTCAATTAAGGATCCCAATGTGTGGTAGTAGTTGTTCATGGATCACAAACACAGAACTCAGTTCCTGAGGACAGCTGCAATGAGACAACCCACCATGTACTCCTACATGGCCTCTCACCGCTACCTTTACCAAATCGTGTTCACACACTTAGGTCACACACAGTAGGACATATCCACACACCTCCGATTCATCCCCGATGAATCAGACCTGACACAACTCTAAGCAATAACAGGCATGACAAACAAGCATGAATGAGTAGGCACATCAGGGCTCAAACAACTCCTACTCATGCTAGTAGGTTTCATCTATTTACTATGGCAATGACAGGTCATGCAGAGGATATAGGGGTTCAACTACCACAGCAAGTAACAGTTGTATCGTTGTTATCCTAATGCAATAAAATAGAGCAGGAGCGAGAGAGTGGGATTGTATCGGAATGAACAAGGGGGGTTTGCTTGCCTGGCACTTCTGAAGATAGTATAGTTCTTCATCGGTGTCATCGATCTCATCGTCGAAACCACGTCCATCGAAAGGAAACAACCACCAACAAACAAGAAGAAACACAATCAATGCCAATGCAACAAAATGATGCATGAATGTGACATGGCAATATGCTGTTGATTGGCCTAATGCAACTACCAATACGTTAAATGGAGTTGGTTTGAACACTAGGTTCAAATTCAAACTCCATATGTGCTTTCTTAAATGCCATTTAATTGAAATGTCCTAAAAAGCAACTTTAAGTTGTTCCAACATGCATGAAAATGGTACAGATGGATAGATTGGATTTTTCTGATCATTTTTCATATATAACTTGTTTGATTTGGAGCTACCGTTGATTTTCTATGATTTTTAGAAGTTTTGGCTATTTTTTGGAATTTCCTGTATAAGAATAAATCCAGAAAAGAGTTACTGCGTCAGCACTGCGTCACTGTGACGTCTGCAGGTCAACGGGGCGGTCCAGGTCAAACTGACCTATGGGGTCCACTGGTCAGTGACTAACCTAGCTAACCAAGTTAATTAACATTAATCTAATCCTAGCCTAGGTTAATTAAGGGCCTGGGGCCACATGTCAGTGACACAGAGTTAGTTAGCGAGGAGATTAACCCCTAACAGTGGTGCTTAGGATTAATTAAAACTTAAACTAATTCAGTTAGGGGCCGGCCCCACATGTCATTGACTCCGGTGGGGTCCAGCCGGTGTCAAAGTGGGTCAAACCCACCGGCGGCTTGACGCCGGCGAGGCCAGCCGCGGTGGCGACCATTGGGTTTGTGTCTCCGGCGACCAAACGACCGGCGGAGGGCATCTACGTTATGCAGACGCACGTCCGCATTGGGTGGTGGTGGCAGTTGGGCCTGGGGTGGCCGGAGTTGTCACCGGCGTCGACCTTGGCGGTCGCCGGAGCTCGGGTGAGCTCGGGGTCGATGCTACGGCGGTCGGGGAAGCTCGTATGGGGAACCTACATGCTCTAAGCGGCGTGGTGAGCAAGATGGACATGATGGCTGAGCCATTGCATGGCCGGAGTCACGCCGGCGGTGAGCACAGGCGGCGGGTGCGGTGAGCTCGGTGTGGTGCGTACGGTGCACGAGAGAGGGAACGGAGAGGGGGAGGAAGGGCAGCAGCTCACAGTGTTCT
>NW_025258353.1:0-1768 GCF_018294505.1 Triticum aestivum
TAGAATCACCTTCAAATTCGTCCGGAGCGTTGAGTTGTGGACGAAACAATCTGATGCTGCAGCAGAATCCGAGTCAAACTACAAGTCCAAAGGTGTTACATCACCTCCACTTGGGCCCATTGGCCTTGTACGACCTAGATTTAGTTTTAGGCTGCCTTGGGACGTCCTCCCACCTCCTTGGCCGCCACCCCTTGCTCCTATATAAGTAGATCCATCTAGTAGCTTTTCCTTGGGATTTGTTTAGTTAAAAGTTAGCCATTGCAACTTCGTGTACTTCGTTTGTGTCCAACGACCAGACCAAGACCGCTTCCGGATCCCCACCATTATCAATACCTCATATATATTTGCAATATTCAGATTGCTTTATCATATTCTTGCTCGTTCTTTGATTGCTTGTAGGAATAGACCTTCGTGGTCAGGCTGACCGTGCTTCCGGCATCGTCAGTAACCTCAGGAGATTGGTTTAGCGATTGCTAAGACGCAACGTCGTGCAGGTTTGTAGCCGGATCGTCAAAGTCGTCTCCACCAAATCGATAGTTATCATCTCATCGAAAGATCAGGACACTCTCGGCTCTATCAGTATATATAGGCTCGTCCACGAAGGGGTAAGTGAGGAGGGGATACATGGGCCTCAGGCCCGTCTCTGCGCGTAGGCAGGCGTCGGATGTCCGGGCTAGGGCCCGGATGTCCGGGCTCTCGTGAGACGCCAGATGTCCGGTGCGGTTGGCCGGATGTCCGGCCTGAAGTGGCCAAGCTACTGGATAGGGGCGCCAGATTTCTAGGGGAGAGCGCCGGATGTCCGGTGATTGCCGAGGCGCTAGATGTTCGGGCACACGGGCCGGATGTCCGGCCTCTGGCCCGGATGTCCGGCCGCTGTAGCTTCAACAGCTCCGTCTTCTTCCGTTGTCGCTTCCAGGCTTCCCTTGCGGATGGTGTAGTTGTTCCCTTGTGCTTGCACTCCTCCTCGACATCCGTGAAGCTCTGACAATACCTATGCATGCACACAGGAGAAGTGTCAAGTAGTATACCATCCTCGAAGGGGTCAAGTGAGCACGTGTAAAGGAGAAGATTCACCTTTATGTATGAGAAGTAGAGGTCGCATGTGTCACTTGCTAAACGGGCTCTTGACATGGTGATGACCGTAGGACGCTCCGCATCAAGAAGCCTTGGCCTTCATTAGTTATTGTTCCGCCTTGAGAGCACCAATGTAGTAGTCGTCGATGGACTTGTAGTTCTCGAGGAAGATAGTCTTGGATATGTCATTGTGCAATCCCATCATGAAGTGGAACTTCATCGAAATGGGGTCGTCCACGCCGGCTCGTTGCAAGGCAATCTTCATCTCCTTGAAGTATGCGTCAATGGACTTGGATCCTTGGATGGTGTTCTCCAATTGGCGTTGAAGTTGTTCCGTGTAGGTTGGAGGCACGAACTCTCGCCGCAAAGCTCTCTTCGTCTTGGGACAACTCATGTCGTAGTCTCCGAAGGTGTGTGAAGCCACCATGCCGATGCGTAGTCGTGGAAGTTTCTTGTGGCGCACTTCACTTGATCTTCGGGACGAACTTGATGTAGCTTGAGGTAGTCGTCCATCAAACGCTCCCACTCGAGATACTCCTCGGGTTCTTGAGTCCCATAGAAAGGAATCTCATTGTCGGTGTCGAGGTCGTAGTAGCTCGTGGAAGTCGCGGACTTGAGCTTGGGGAGCTTCTCTTGAGCGTAGTCTTGAGGTGCTTGTTGGCGAAGATGCTGTATGTCCGTAGGCGAAGATGCC
>NW_025258354.1:0-1768 GCF_018294505.1 Triticum aestivum
GTCAAGGCTTCTTCCTGTGCGGTACCCCAAAGAAAAGGCACATCTTTCTTTGTAAGCTCATTGAGAGGTGCAGCAATGGTGCTGAAATCTCTCACAAAACGCCTATAGAATCCAGCGAGGCCAAGAAAACTCCTCACTTGTGTGACCGTTTTGGGCTGCGGCCAACTCTCAATAGCTTCAATCTTGGCTTTATCAACTTCAATTCCCTGTGGAGTAACAACATAGCCAAGAAAAGATACTCGGTCGGTGCAAAAGGTGCACTTCCCAAGGTTACCAAACAAACGTGCATCACGTAGAGCAATAAAAACAGCACGTAAATGTTCCAAATGTTCTTCCAAAGATCTGCTATAAATCAATATGTCATCAAAGTAAACTACCACAAATCGTCCAATGAAAGCACGTAAAACTTCGTTCATTAATCTCATGAAAGTACTAGGTGCATTAGTTAACCCAGAAGGCATGACTAACCACTCATATAATCCAAACTTAGTTTTAAATGCTATTTTCCATTCATCTCCCAATTTCATACGAATTTGATGGTAGCCACTACGCAAATCAACTTTGGAGAAAATTGTAGAGCCACTCAATTCATCAAGCATATCATCTAGCCTAGGAATAGGATGACGATAACGAATAGTAATATTATTAATGCCTCTACAATCAACACACATACGTGATGTACCATCCTTTTTCGGCACTAGAATAATAGGAACAGCACAAGGACTAAGGGATTCGCGTATATAACCTTTGTCGAGAAGCTCTTGTACTTGACGCATAATCTCCTTCGTCTCCTCTGGATTGGTACGGTATGGTGCACTGTTTGGCAGTGAAGCACCGGGAATTAAGTCAATCTGATGCTCAATCCCTCGAATAGGCGGTAATCCCGGTGGCACGTCTTGTGGAAAAACGTCAGCGAACTCCTGCAAAATGTTAGTGACAGCAGGAGGCAAAGAGGAAGGCACGTCCTCGAATGAAAATAATGCCTCTTTGCACACAAAAGCATAGCAAACAGATTTGCTGAAATCTAGCTCATCAATATCAGATTTGGTGGCAAATAAACATGCACTTTTCAATTTAATTTCAGAAACAACACTAGATGGTTTATTATTAGGCTTCATTTGTTGCTCAAATTCTTTTGCCACCATCTGATTTTCACTCTTATTCTTCTCCTGTTGTGCTTTATTAGCTCTATTAATATCATCTTTCAAAATGGAATCAGGAGTCATAGGAAGCAAAGTAATATTTTTATCCTTATGAACAAGAGTGTAGTGATTGTTTCTACCATGGTGTACAATTTTTTTATCAAATTGCCATGGTCTACCAAGTAATAAGGAACATGCTTGCATAGGTACCACATCACAATCAACATAATCAGCATATGTAGAGATACTAAAATGCACACGAACAGTACGTGTTACCTTAACCTTGCCGCTGTTGTTGAACCATTGGATGTAGTAAGGATGTGGATGTGGTCTTGTGGTGAGAGAAAGCTTCTCCACCATCTCCATGCTAGCCAAGTTGTTGCAGCTCCCTCCGTCTATGATGACGCGCACAGAACGTTCCTTCACAACTCCCTTGGTATGGAACAAATTGTGCCTCTGATTTTGCTCAGCTTGTGTGACCTGCACACTCAAAACACGTTGAGCAACTAAACATTCATACCTGTCAGCGTCTTCAGGAGCCATGTATTGCGTCTCATTATCAGAATCATCTCCACCATGTTCTTCACGTGTAATAAGAGCCAAAGTCTCCTCATCATAGTCACTAG
>NW_025258355.1:0-1768 GCF_018294505.1 Triticum aestivum
AACTTTGGGTTTTCTACAACCGGACGTTAACAAATTCCCATCTGCCCATAACCGCGGGCACGGCTTTCGAAAGTTCAAATCCCTGCAGGGGTGTCCCAACTTAGCCCATGACAAGCTCTCACGGTCAACGAAGGAATAGACCTCCACCCGGGACACTCCGATCAGACTCGGTATCCCGGTACAACAAGACATTTCGACAGGGTAAAACTAAACCAGCAACACCGCTCGAATGTGCCGACAAATCCCGATAGGAGCTGCACATATCTCTTTCTCAGGGCACACTCAGATAGGTCAAGCTACGAGTAAAACCAACCCTCAAGTTTCCCCGAGGTGGCCCCGCAGGCTGCCCAGTTCGGACCAACACTCAGAGGAGCACTGGCCCGGGGGGGGGGGGTTAAATAAGATGACCCTTGAGTCTGCAGAACCCAAGGGAAAGAAAAGGCTAGGTGGCAAATGGTAAAACCAAGGTTGGGCATTGCTGGAAGAGCTTTACTTAAGGCGAACTGTCAAGGGGTTCCCATTATAGCCCAACCGCGTAAGGGACGCAAAATCCGGAAACATAACACCGATATGACGGAAACTAGGGCGGCAAGAGTGGAACAAAACACCAGGCATAAGGCCGAGCCTTCCACCCTTTACCAAGTATATAGATGCATTAATTAAATAAGATATATTGTGATATCCCAACAAGTAAACATGTTCCAACAAGGAACAACATCTCCATGTTCCAACAAGGAACAAACTTCAATCTTCACCTGCAACTAACAATGCTATAAGAGGGGCTGAGCAAAGCGGTAACATAGCCAATCAACGGTTTGCTAGGACATGGTGGGTTAGAGGTTTGACATGGCAATTTGGGATGCTGACAAGCAAAAGGTAGGCATCGTAGCATTGGCATGGCAAAAGAGCGAGCAAACTAGCATAGCAAAGATAGTAGTGATTTCGAGGGTATGATCATCTTGCCTGAGATCCCGCAAGGAAGAAGAAAGAGTCCATGAAGAAGACAAACGGACGAAGACGAACGAATCCTCACAACTCCGGAACGAAACCGAAGCTAACGAGAGAAGCAACCCGGAAAGAAACAAACAACATAGTAAACACACATCACATAAACATGGCATGATGCGCAAACAAGTATGATGCATGTCCGGTTTAATGAGGCATGGCATGGCAAAGTGCAACAAACAATACTACAAGTTAAGTGGAGCTCAATATGCAACGAGGTGCATATTGACAAAACACCACATCAATTATTTAGTTCTCTCTCGTTAAGGAACACAACAATATTAAGTGTGGTTAAACATGGCAAGGGGTGAAACATAATATAAACTATACCATCTAAACAATTTAAATGGGGCCGGATATAAAAACAACAAATCCGGTAAATCCCCATATGCATTTAGCAATTTAATGCAACAACAAGTTTAAACATTTTAAATGTTGTTATCATGATGCGGATGACATATACAAGTTTTATGCAAATTTTTATGAAAATGTTGACAAGAGCATGATAAGAAGCATTAGTCGCCATGGCGGAAGGAAAAAAAGGTGCCACGGCGGCGAAACAAAAATGGTGCCACGGCAACATATCGGTTCCGGTAGCTCACAGAGATACCGGTGCAAAAGGAGGCGTGAGCGTGTCATGCAAGATGGTGGGGTGATCCCGGCTTCCGGGTTCCCACGGGACGGTGGCACGGCAAAAGAGGGGCATCGCAAGGACGATTCGATCACGGTGCAAAACTCGAGCATCTCATTCAACACATGCATT
>NW_025258356.1:0-1768 GCF_018294505.1 Triticum aestivum
TACACCGTGCCACGTACCTACCGCATCACAGCCCACCCCTACGGTCAGCGCTGTCCACGGCCTCCAGTAAGCTACAAACACCAGAAACTACTTGCAACTCCTGGACAGAGGACTAGGGTGAATAAGAAGTCGAGCGGGGTCATATTTCAGGGCCCAATGTATGGTAGTAGCTGAATCATGGATCACAAACACAGAACTCAGTTCCTGAGGACGGCTTCAATGAGACAACCCACCATGTACTCCTACATGGCCTCTCACCGCTACCTTTACCAAAACGTGTTCACACACTTAGCTCACACACAGTAGGACATGTTCACACGCCTCTGATTCATCCCCGATGAATCAGACCTGACTCAACTCTAAGCAGTAGCAGGCATGACAAACAAGCAAGAATGAGTAGGCACAACAGGGCTCAAACAACTCCTACTCATGCTAGTGGGTTTCATCTATTTACTGTGGCAATGACAGGTCATGCAAAGGATAAAGGGGTTCAGCTACCGCAACAAGTAATAGATGAATCGTTGTTGTCCTAATGCAGTAAAAGAGAGCAGGAGCGAGAGAGTGGGATTTTATCGGAATGAACAAGGGGGTTTTGCTTGCCTGGCACTTCTGAAGATAACATTGAGTCTTCATTAGTGTCAACGATCACATCATCGGTATCACGTCTATCGAGAGGGGACAAATACCGGCAATACAGAAGGGAACACAATCAATGCAATGCACAATATGATGCATGCTCATGACATGGCAAAATGAATGTGTTTTGGGCTAATGCAACTAGCAACAGATTAAATGAAGTTGGTTTGAATACAAGATTCAAATTTAAACTCCATATGTGATTATTCAAATGCCATTTAATTGATTTGTGCTAAACAGCAGCTATAAGTTGTTCTAACATGCATGAAAATGGTACAGATGGATTCCTTGAATTTTTCTGATAATTTTTCATATATAAATTATTTCATTTGGAGTTACGGTTAATTTTCTATGATTTATTGAAGTTTTAGCTATTTTCTGGAATTTCCTGATTATTTTTAAATCCAGAAAATACTACTGCGTCAGCCTGACATCATCATGACGTCAGCAGGTCAACTGGGTCGCCCGGAGTCAAACCAGATGTGTGGGGGCCACACGTCAGTGACACAGGGCTGGTTTGGGTGTTTGACAGGTGGGTCCGGTCAACGTTGACTTGACTAAGTCAAAATCTGACACATGGGGTCCACAGATTAGCACTAATCTAAACAGAAAAATTAAACTAACCTAATTAGGCTCGGGGCCCACATGGCAGTGGCACCGGGTTGGTTTGGCTGGGTCATTAGTGGCTAATGACGTGCCACGTCACCAAGTGACGCCGGCGACCACGGCGACGGCGGGACCTCGCCGGAGTTGCTCGGGATGGTGCTACAGACGGTGGTTTGCGACGGGGTTTGGCTCTACGGGGAGCTGGAGGAGTGGCGCATCTAACGGGGCAAGCGGGAGCAGCTGGGGTGGACCGAGCTCGTCGGAAGCGAGCTCGCGGCGGCGGCCGGAGTTCGGGCGAGACGCGAGCGAGAGCTAGGGGGCACAGGAAGGCGAGCTGGGGCGTGCTACGGGCTTGTGGAGACGTTCTGAGCACGATGGTGCACTCAGGTGGGAGCTCCAGTGGCTCTGGCCACGACGGCGACGAGGCACGGCGGCGGCGAGCTTCGGCCGTGGTGGAAGAAGGAGCTAGGGAACGAAATCAGGTGCGGGGAGTGAGGGGAAGAGAAGAGGAGCTCACGGGGAGTTC
>NW_025258357.1:0-1768 GCF_018294505.1 Triticum aestivum
TTTAGAGAAACCTAAGTTGTCGTTTCTTAAAAGTTTGGGGCTGCGACGCTTATATGAAAAAGTTTCAGGTTGATAAGCTCGAACCCAAAGCGGATAAAATGCATCTTCATAGGAAACCCAAAACAGTTGGGTATACCTCCTAATTCAGATCCGAAAGCAATATGAATTGTTTCTAGAATCGGGTCCTTTCTCGAGGAAAAGTTTCTCTCGAAAGAATTGAGTGGGAGGATGGTGGAGACTTGATGAGGTTATTGAACCGTCTCTTCAACTAGTGTGTGACAGGGCACAGGGAGTTGTTCCTGTGGCACCTACACCAATTGAAGTGGAAGCTTATGATATTGATCATGAAACTTCGGATCAAGTCACTCCCAAACCTCGTAGGATGACAAGGATGCGTACTACTTCAGAGTGGTACGTAATCCTATCTTGAAGGTCATGTTGCTAGACAACAATGAACCTACGAGCTATGGAGAAGCGATGGTGGGCCCGGATTCCGATAAATGGCTTGAGGCCATAAAATCCGAGAGATGATCCATGTATGAAAACAAAGTGTAGACTTTGGCAGAACGGCTCGATGGTCGTAAGGCTAATGAGTACAGATGGATTTCAAAAGGAAGACGGACAATGATGGTAAATATCACCATTAAGAAAGCTCGACTTGTCGTTAAGATGTTTTCCGACAAGTTCAAGGAGTTGACTACGATGAGATTTTCTCACTCGTAGCGATGCTAAGAGTCTGTTGGAATTATATTAGCGATTACTGCATTATTTATGAAATCTTGCAGATAGGATGTCAAAACATTGTTTCCTCGACGATTTTAATGAGGAAAGGTTGTATGTGATACAATCGGAAGGTTTTGTCAATCCCGAAAGATGCTAATAAGTATGCAAAGCTCCAGCAATCCTTCTAAGGACTGGAGTGAGCATCTCGGAGTTGGAATGTATGCTTTGATGATGATCAAAAAATTTTGGGTTTGTACAAAGTTTATGAGAAACTTGTATTTCCAAAGAAGTGAGTGGGAGCACTATAGAATTTCTGATGAGTATATGTTGTTGACATATTGTTGATCAGGAATGACGTAGAATTTCTGGAAAGCATATAGGGTTATTTTGAAAGTGTTTTTCAATGGAAAGCCTGGATTAAGCTACTTGAACATTGAGCATCAAGATCTATAAGGATATATCAAAATGCTTAATAATACTTTCAAATGAGCACATACCTTGACATGATCTTGAAGGTGTTCAAGATGGACCAGTCAAAGAAGGAGTTCTTGCCTGAGTTGTAAGGTACGAAGTTAAGACTTAAAGCTCGACCACGGCAGAATAGAGAGAAAGAACGAAGGTCGTCCCCTATGCTTAAGACGTAGGCTCTTCAGTATGCTATGCTGTGTACCGCACCTGAAGTGTGCCTTGCCATGAGTCAGTCAAGGGGTACAAGAGTGATCCAAGAATGGCTCACAGGACAGCGGTCAAAGTTATCCTTAGTAACTAGTGGACTAAGGAATTTTCTCGATTATGGAGGTGGTAAAAGAGTTCGTCGTAAAGGTTACGACAATGCAAGCTTGACACCTATCCGGATAGCTCTGAGTAGAGAGACCGGATACATATAATGGAGCAATAATTTAGAATAGCTCCAAGTAGAACAGTTGTTTGGAATAGCTCCAAATAGAGCGTGGTAGCTGCATCTAGGAGATGACATAGAGATTTGTAAAGCACACACGGATCTGAAAGGTTCAGACCCGTTGACTAAAACCTCTCTCACAAGCAA
>NW_025258358.1:0-1768 GCF_018294505.1 Triticum aestivum
ACATAGTTTGTTCAAATGATCTCATATTGTGCGCAAGGGTGCATCTTGGAATGGCAGACAATGTTTCATAAGGAAGTTTTCATTTTCTTTGGAAGGAAAATTCATTTTCCATTTTTTGAGTGCCCGAAATGAGTTTTTTGTGAAGGACCTATAATATATTTGTTGCCAAATTGTACCAAATCAATTTCCTAAAATACTAGGACATATTTAATGCACAATTGACCAAATGGTTGGGTGTAAAAAGTTTTGATCCACCTCTCGTGAAAATGACAAATTCCCGCCGATACAGCCGGAAGCGGGTCAAATTTGAACCGTAGCTACCTCGTAGTTTGCTCTTTATTTTTTCCAAAAATCATTTCTAGGTACATAAGTATCTATTTAATCAGAGAAACATCAAAAGGTCTCCAAGATTCAACAACTAGCTAGGAACGGTCAACCCGCCGTATTGACCGCATTTTGAAACAGCCATAAAAACTTCAAAAAAATCACAAAATTGGAAAACCTTCGCATTGTGTCATCATCTGTGACCAAGTTTCCAGCAAATATAATAAACTTGTAATACGGCAATTATTTTAAAAAAGTGTTCTCAGAAACGAACTATCATGTGTGAAGTTTCATGGCTTTCAAGCCAAATGATCAATCTTATGGCCACATTCATGACATAGTTTGTTCAAATGATCTCATATTGTGCACAAGGGTGCATCTTTGAATGGCAGACAGTGTTTCCTATGGAAGTTTTCATTTTCTTTGGAAGAAAAATTCATTTTCCATTTTTCGAGTGCCCGAAATGAGTTTTTTTGTGAAGAACCTATAATATATTTGTTGCAAAATTGTACCAAATCAATTTCCGAAAATACTAGGACATATTTAATGCACAATTGACCAAATGGTTGGGTGTAAAAAGTTTGATCCACCTCTCGTGAAAAGGACAAATTCTCGCCGATTCAGCCGGAAGCGGGTCAAATTTGAACTTTAGCTACCTCGTAGTTTTCTCTTTATTTTTTGTAAAAATCATTTCTAGGTACATAAGTATCTATTAAATCAGAGAAACATCAAAAGGTCTCCAAGATTCAACAACTAGCTAGGAACGGTCAAGCCCGTCGTTTTGACCGCATTTTGAAACGGGCATAAAAAATTAAAAAAAAACAAAAAATGGGAAACCCTTCCCATTGTGTCACCATATGTGACCTAGTTTCCAGCAAAAATAATAAACTTGTAGTTAGAAACGAGCTATCAAGTGTGAAGATTCATGGCTTTCAAGCCAAATGATCAATCTTATGGCCACATTCATGACATAGTTTGTTCAAATGATCTCATATTGTGCACAAGGGTGCATCTTGGAATGGCAGACAATCTTGCCTAAGGAAAGTTTTCACTTTCTTTCGACGAAAAATTCATTTTGCATTTTTTGAGTGCCCGAAATGAGTTTTTTTGTGAAGGACCTATAATATATTGGTCGCAAAATTGTACCAAATTAATTTTCTAAAATACTAGGACATATTTAATGCACAATTGACCAAATGGTTGCGTGTAAAAAGTTTTGATCCACCTCTCGTGAAAAAGACAAATTCCTGCCGATTCAGGTGGAAGCGGGTCAAATTTGATCCGTAGCTACCTCGTAGTTTGCTCTTTATTTTTTCCAAAAATCATTTCTAGGTACATAAGTATCTATTTAATCAGAGCAACATCAAAAGGTCGCCAAGATTCAACAACTAGCTACGAACGGTCAAGCCCGCCGTTTTGACCGCATTTTGAAACGGGCATAAAA
>NW_025258359.1:0-1768 GCF_018294505.1 Triticum aestivum
AGACTTCGACTTAGGAATAACCTACACCCCAGGGAAAGCCAACGTCATGGCTGATGCGCTAAGTCGTAAATCTTATTGTAACAACCTGATGTTACAACAAAGTCAACCGCTTCTCCATGAGGAATTTCGGAAGCTTAACCTTCACATGGTTCCTCAAGGTTTTCTTTCCACCTTGGTGGCAAAACCTACCCTTACGGATCAGATTATCAAAGCACAGAAGGTAGATCCGGGAATCTCCCGCATCAAGAGAAACATTCAGAAAGGAATTGCGAATTGCTTCTCCATTAATGATCAAGGGGTCGTATACTTCGGGGATCGACTAGTGGTTCCCAAAGTGCGCAACCTGAGGCGGTTGATCCTTAAGGAGGCTCATGAATCTCCTCTCACCATTCATCCCGGTAGTACTAAGATGTATCAGGACCTACGCCAGAGGTTCTGGTGGACTAGGATGAAGAGAGAAATTGCTCAGTATATTGCTAATTGCGACGTCTGTCGTCGTGTAAAAGCAGAACATCAATGGCCTGCTGGCACCCTTCAACCCTTAGCTATTCCTGAATGGAAATGGGATAAAATTGGTATGGATTTCATTACCGGTTTTCCCAGGACCAAGAGAGGGAATAATGCTATTTTCGTCGTTGTCGATCGTCTTTCCAAAGTAGCCCATTTCTTACCTGTTCGTGAGAGTATAACCGCTAGTCAGCTGGCAGACTTATACATCTCCCGAATAGTGTCCCTCCATGGTGTTCCTTTGGAAATTAACTCGGATCAAGGAAGTCTTTTCACCTCTCGATTTTGGGAAAGCTTCCAAAATGCTATGGGAACCCGTCTCTCCTTTAGCACCGCCTTCCACCCTCAGTCGAGTGGTCAAGTGGAACGCGTCAACCAGATTCTAGAAGACATGCTTCGAGCCTCTGTTATCTCATTCGGAATTGACTAGGAGAAGTGCCTTCCATTTGCCGAATTCGCTTACAACAACAGCTATCAATCTAGCTTGGGTAAAGCCCCTTTTGAAGTTCTCTATGGACGACGGTGTCGAACACCCCTTAACTGGTCAGAGACCGGGGAAAGACAATTCTTTGGCCCGGATATGATTCAGGAAGCAGAAGAACAAGTTCGCATCGTTCGTGAAAAGTTGAAAACAGCCCAATCTCGTCAAAAGAGTCAATATGACCGAAAACATAAGGCTATGACTTTCGAGGTTGACGAGAAGGCTTATCTTCGGGTCACCCCTCTGAAGGGAACCCATCGTTTCGGTATCAAAGGCAAATTGGCTCCTCGTTACATTGGACCTTTTCGCATTCTCGCCAAACAAGGAGAAGTTCCCTACCAGTTGGAACTACCTCCGCACCTCTCCAGAGTCCACGATGTCTTCCACGTTTCTCAACTCAGGCGTTGCTTCTCGGATCCTATCCGTGGAGTGGACCACGAAACGCTTGATCTCCAAGATAATCTTACATATCGAGAGTACCCCATTCGTATTCTCGATCAGGCCGAACGTACCACCCGACGTCATAATATCAAGTTTCTCAAAGTTCAATGGTCGCACCATTCTGAGGATGAAGCAACTTGGGAAAGGGAGGATCGTCTTCGACTTGAGTATCCCGCCTTCTTCCCGGAGGAACCCAAATCTCGGGACGAGATTCTTTTGAGTGGGGGTGAGTTGTCACACCCTAGCTATTCATGCATCAGAGTGTGTGCATCATGTTTAAAATTCCATTTAATTTGAATTGGGGATTTGTGAAACCCTCAGAATCATTTCTGAAAATGA
>NW_025258360.1:0-1768 GCF_018294505.1 Triticum aestivum
ACGCGTCGGGTCTACACGGAGGGGATCTTGCTGTGGGTCTGGCCCAGATGTTGCTCCAAAGTGTTCCTATGGGCTGACCTAACACAACCGGGTGGGGAGGTGCACTGGTCAAAGCCCATCCGTGCAAAGTCAAAGAGCTAGATCCCGTGGTCAAACGCTACAGGGTTAGGCGGGACGGGGGCACTTGGGGGGTAGCAATGCCACCGGAGCGTCGCACCGGGCCCTCATACATGCGGGGTGGTGTGGTGGCATGGCCGAAGAGGCGGGACGCGTCTCCGGGGCGTGGCCCACCTCACGGACGACGATGACACGGTAGTAGACGTTCTGCGGTAATGATGCGGCTTCAATATTACTAAATACTCGATGCACGATAAAATAATGAGTTTTTTTGCACGACGTGGGTACATGTGCTATAGGAACGATGGTATTTTTTCATAATTTTTGGTGATGGAGAAGTATCCGAAAAATTCCCTCTACGCGGATTGCCCTTCGCGTGTCTACGGCTATGGCCGGCGGCCTCCGAGGGCTAGCAGGCCGCCAAATCTTGCATAGGCGGCCTCTCACAAGTCTGTAAGTGTTGTGGCGGTGGCAAACGCCCGGCACGCGTGTCCGGGGTGTGCCCCCCTCACGGACGGCGCCGTCGCCGGCACCTGGAGGGGGAAACAGACGCGTCGGGTCTACACGAAGGGGATCTTGCTGTGGGTCTGGCCCGGATGTTGCTCCAAAGTGTTCCTATGGGCTGACCTAACACAACCGGGTGGGGAGGTCCACTGGTTAAAGCCCGTCCGTGCAAAGTCAAAGGGCTAGATCCCGTGGTCAAACGCTACCGGGTTAGGCGGGACGGGGGCACTGGGAGGGTAGCAATGCCACCGGAGCGTCGCACCGGGCCCTCATACATGTGGCGTGGTGTGGTGGCATGTCCGAAGAGGCGAGACGCATCTCCGGGGCGCGGTCCCCCCTCACGGACGACGATGACACGGTAGTAGACGTTCTGTGGTAATGATGCAGCGTCAATATTACTAAATACTCGGAGCGCGATAAAATCATGAGCTTTTTTGCACGACGTGGGCACATGTGCTATAGGAACGATGGTATTTTTTCATAATTTTTGGTGATGGAGAAGTATCCGAAAAATTCCCTCTATGCGGATTGCCCTTCGCGCGTCTACGGCTGTGGCCGGCGGCCTCCGGGGGCTAGCATGCCGCCAAATCTTGCGTAGGCGGCCTCTCACAAGTCTGGAAGTGTTGTGGCAGTTGCAAACGCCCGGCACGCGTGTCCGGGGTGTGCCCCCCTCACGGACAGCGCCGCCGCTGCTACCTGGAGGGGGGAAACGGACGCGTCGGGTCTACACGGAGGGGATCTTGCTGTGGGTCTGGCCCGGATGTTGCTCCAAAGTGTTCCTATGGGCTGACCTAACACAACCGGGTGGGGAGGTCCACTGGTCAAATCCCGTCCGTGCAAAGTCAAAGGGCTAGATCCCGTGGTCAAACGCTACAGGGTTAGGCGGGACAGAGGCACTCGGGGGGTAGCAATGCTACCAGAGCTTCGCACCGGGCCCTCATACATGCGGGGTGGTGTGGTGGCATGTCCGAAGAGGCGGGACGCGTCTCCGGGGCGTGGCCCCCCCTCACGGACGGTGATGACACGGTAGTAGACGTTCTGCAGTAACGATGCGGCGTCAATATTAATAATACTTGGAGCGCGATAAAATCATGAGTTTTTTTTGCACGACGTGGGCACATGTGTTATAGGAACGATGGTATTTTTT
>NW_025258361.1:0-1768 GCF_018294505.1 Triticum aestivum
ACGCGTCGGGTCTACACGGAGGGGATCTTGCTGTGGGTCTGGCCCAGATGTTGCTCCAAAGTGTTCCTATGGGCTGACCTAACACAACCGGGTGGGGAGGTGCACTGGTCAAAGCCCATCCGTGCAAAGTCAAAGAGCTAGATCCCGTGGTCAAACGCTACAGGGTTAGGCGGGACGGGGGCACTTGGGGGGTAGCAATGCCACCGGAGCGTCGCACCGGGCCCTCATACATGCGGGGTGGTGTGGTGGCATGGCCGAAGAGGCGGGACGCGTCTCCGGGGCGTGGCCCACCTCACGGACGACGATGACACGGTAGTAGACGTTCTGCGGTAATGATGCGGCTTCAATATTACTAAATACTCGATGCACGATAAAATAATGAGTTTTTTTGCACGACGTGGGTACATGTGCTATAGGAACGATGGTATTTTTTCATAATTTTTGGTGATGGAGAAGTATCCGAAAAATTCCCTCTACGCGGATTGCCCTTCGCGTGTCTACGGCTATGGCCGGCGGCCTCCGAGGGCTAGCAGGCCGCCAAATCTTGCGTAGGCGACCTCTCACAAGTCTGGAAGTGTTGTGGCGGTGGCAAACGCCCGGCACGCGTGTCCGGGGTGTGCCCCCCTCACGGACGGCGCCGTCGCCGGCACCTGGAGGGGGAAACAGACGCGTCGGGTCTACACGAAGGGGATCTTGCTGTGGGTCTGGCCCGGATGTTGCTCCAAAGTGTTCCTATGGGCTGACCTAACACAACCGGGTGGGGAGGTCCACTGGTTAAAGCCCGTCCGTGCAAAGTCAAAGGGCTAGATCCCGTGGTCAAACGCTACCGGGTTAGGCGGGACGGGGGCACTGGGAGGGTAGCAATGCCACCGGAGCGTCGCACCGGGCCCTCATACATGTGGCGTGGTGTGGTGGCATGTCCGAAGAGGCGAGACGCATCTCCGGGGCGCGGTCCCCCCTCACGGACGACGATGACACGGTAGTAGACGTTTTGTGGTAATGATGCAGCGTCAATATTACTAAATACTCGGAGCGCGATAAAATCATGAGCTTTTTTGCACGACGTGGGCACATGTGCTATAGGAACGATGGTATTTTTTCATAATTTTTGGTGATGGAGAAGTATCCGAAAAATTCCCTCTATGCGGATTGCCCTTCGCGCGTCTACGGCTGTGGCCGGCGGCCTCCGGGGGCTAGCATGCCGCCAAATCTTGCGTAGGCGGCCTCTCACAAGTCTGGAAGTGTTGTGGCAGTTGCAAACGCCCGGCACGCGTGTCCGGGGTGTGCCCCCCTCACGGACAGCGCCGCCGCTGCTACCTGGAGGGGGGAAACGGACGCGTCGGGTCTACACGGAGGGGATCTTGCTGTGGGTCTGGCCCGGATGTTGCTCCAAAGTGTTCCTATGGGCTGACCTAACACAACCGGGTGGGGAGGTCCACTGGTCAAATCCCGTCCGTGCAAAGTCAAAGGGCTAGATCCCGTGGTCAAACGCTACAGGGTTAGGCGGGACAGAGGCACTCGGGGGGTAGCAATGCTACCAGAGCTTCGCACCGGGCCCTCATACATGCGGGGTGGTGTGGTGGCATGTCCGAAGAGGCGGGACGCGTCTCCGGGGCGTGGCCCCCCCTCACGGACGGTGATGACACGGTAGTAGACGTTCTGCAGTAACGATGCGGCGTCAATATTAATAATACTTGGAGCGCGATAAAATCATGAGTTTTTTTTGCACGACGTGGGCACATGTGTTATAGGAACGATGGTATTTTTT
>NW_025258362.1:0-1768 GCF_018294505.1 Triticum aestivum
AGATTGTGGCAAAAGAATTTGAGCAACAAATGAAGCCTAATAATAAACAATCTAGTGTTGCTTCTGAAATTAAATTGAAAAGTGCATGTTTATTTGCCACCAAATCTGATATTGATGAGCTAGATTTCAGCAAATCTGTTTGCTATGCTTTCGTGTGCAAAGAGGCAGTATTTTCATTCGAGGACGTGCCTTCCTCTTTGCCTCCTGCTGTCACTAACATTTTGCAGGAGTTCGCTGACGTCTTTCCACAAGACGTGCCACCGGGATTACCGCCAATTCGAGGGATTGAGCATCAGATTGACTTAATTCCCGGTGCTTCACTGCCAAAACGTGCACCATATCGTACCAATCTAGAGGAGACGAAGGAGATTATGCGTCAAGTACAAGAGCTTCTCGACAGAGGTTATATACGCGAATCCCTTAGTCCTTGTGCTGTTCCTATTATTCTAGTGCCGAAAAAGGATGGTACATCACGTATGTGTGTTGATTGTAGAGGCATTAATAATATTACTATTCATTATCGTCATCCTATTCCTAGGCTAGATGATATGCTTGATGAATTGAGTGGCTCTACAATATTCTCCAAAGTTGATTTGCGTAGTGGATACCATCAAATTCGTATGAAATTGGGAGATGAATGGAAAACAACATTTAAAACTAAGTTTGGATTATATGAGTGGTTAGTCATGCCTTTTGGGTTAACAAATGCACCTAGTACTTTCATGAGATTAATGAACGAAGTTTTACGTGCTTTCATTGGACGATTTGTGGTAGTTTACTTTGATGACATATTGATTTATAGCAGAAGTTTGGAGGAACATTTGGAACATTTACGTGATGTTTTTATTGCTCTATGTGATGCACGTTTGTTTGGTAACCTTGGGAAGTGCACCTTTTGCACCGACCGAGTGTCTTTTCTTGGCTATGTTGTTACTCCACAGGGAATTGAAGTTGATAAAGCCAAGATTGAAGCTATTGAGTGTTGGCCGCAGCCCAAAACAGTCACACAAGTGAGGAGTTTTCTTGGCCTCGCTGGATTCTATAGGTGTTTTGTGAGAGATTTCAGCACCATTGCTGCACCTCTCAATGAGCTTACAAAGAAGGATGTGCCTTTTGTTTGGGGTACCGCACAGGAAGAAGCCTTCACGGTATTGAAAGATAAGTTGACACATGCTCCTTTACTCCAACTTCCTGATTTTAATAAGACTTTTGAGCTTGAATGTGATGCTAGTGGAATTGGATTAGGAGGTGTGTTACTACAAGATGGCAAACCTGTTGCATATTTTTCTGAAAAATTGAGTGGGCCCAGTCTGAATTATTCTACTTATGATAAAGAATTATATGCTCTTGTCCGGACTTTAGAAACATGGCAACATTATTTATGGCCCAAAGAATTTGTTATACATTCTGATCATGAATCTTTGAAACATATTAAAATTCAAGCTAAACTGAATCGTAGACATGCTAAATGGGTTGAATTCATTGAGACTTTCCCTAATGTCATTAAACACAAGAAGGGAAAAGAAAATGTTATTGCTGATGCATTGTCTCGTCGCTATACTATGCTTTCACAACTTGACTTCAAAATATTTGGTTTGGAGACCATCAAAGATCAATATGTGCATGATGCTGATTTTAAAGATGTAATGCAGAATTGTAAAGAAGGAAGAATGTGGAACAAGTTCGTCGTTAATGATGGATTTGTGTTTCGTGCTAACAAGCTATGCATTCCAGCTAGCTCTGTTCGTCTTTTGTTGTTGCAGGAGGC
>NW_025258363.1:0-1768 GCF_018294505.1 Triticum aestivum
AGATTGTGGCAAAAGAATTTGAGCAACAAATGAAGCCTAATAATAAACAATCTAGTGTTGCTTCTGAAATTAAATTGAAAAGTGCATGTTTATTTGCCACCAAATCTGATATTGATGAGCTAGATTTCAGCAAATCTGTTTGCTATGCTTTCGTGTGCAAAGAGGCAGTATTTTCATTCGAGGACGTGCCTTCCTCTTTGCCTCCTGCTGTCACTAACATTTTGCAGGAGTTCGCTGACGTCTTTCCACAAGACGTGCCACCGGGATTACCGCCAATTCGAGGGATTGAGCATCAGATTGACTTAATTCCCGGTGCTTCACTGCCAAAACGTGCACCATATCGTACCAATCTAGAGGAGACGAAGGAGATTATGCGTCAAGTACAAGAGCTTCTCGACAGAGGTTATATACGCGAATCCCTTAGTCCTTGTGCTGTTCCTATTATTCTAGTGCCGAAAAAGGATGGTACATCACGTATGTGTGTTGATTGTAGAGGCATTAATAATATTACTATTCATTATCGTCATCCTATTCCTAGGCTAGATGATATGCTTGATGAATTGAGTGGCTCTACAATATTCTCCAAAGTTGATTTGCGTAGTGGATACCATCAAATTCGTATGAAATTGGGAGATGAATGGAAAACAACATTTAAAACTAAGTTTGGATTATATGAGTGGTTAGTCATGCCTTTTGGGTTAACAAATGCACCTAGTACTTTCATGAGATTAATGAACGAAGTTTTACGTGCTTTCATTGGACGATTTGTGGTAGTTTACTTTGATGACATATTGATTTATAGCAGAAGTTTGGAGGAACATTTGGAACATTTACGTGATGTTTTTATTGCTCTATGTGATGCACGTTTGTTTGGTAACCTTGGGAAGTGCACCTTTTGCACCGACCGAGTGTCTTTTCTTGGCTATGTTGTTACTCCACAGGGAATTGAAGTTGATAAAGCCAAGATTGAAGCTATTGAGTGTTGGCCGCAGCCCAAAACAGTCACACAAGTGAGGAGTTTTCTTGGCCTCGCTGGATTCTATAGGCGTTTTGTGAGAGATTTCAGCACCATTGTTGCACCTCTCAATGAGCTTACAAAGAAGGATGTGCCTTTTGTTTGGGGTACCGCACAGGAAGAAGCCTTCACGGTATTGAAAGATAAGTTGACACATGCTCCTTTACTCCAACTTCCTGATTTTAATAAGACTTTTGAGCTTGAATGTGATGCTAGTGGAATTGGATTAGGAGGTGTGTTATTACAAGATGGCAAACCTGTTGCATATTTTTCTGAAAAATTGAGTGGGCCCAGTCTGAATTATTCTACTTATGATAAAGAATTATATGCTCTTGTCCGGACTTTAGAAACATGGCAACATTATTTATGGCCCAAAGAATTTGTTATACATTCTGATCATGAATCTTTGAAACATATTAAAATTCAAGCTAAACTGAATCGTAGACATGCTAAATGGGTTGAATTCATTGAGACTTTCCCTAATGTCATTAAACACAAGAAGGGAAAAGAAAATGTTATTGCTGATGCATTGTCTCGTCGCTATACTATGCTTTCACAACTTGACTTCAAAATATTTGGTTTGGAGACCATCAAAGATCAATATGTGCATGATGCTGATTTTAAAGATGTAATGCAGAATTGTAAAGAAGGAAGAATGTGGAACAAGTTCGTCGTTAATGATGGATTTGTGTTTCGTGCTAACAAGCTATGCATTCCAGCTAGCTCTGTTCGTCTTTTGTTGTTGCAGGAGGC
>NW_025258364.1:0-1768 GCF_018294505.1 Triticum aestivum
TTTTATGCCCGTTTCAAAATGCGGTCAAAACGGCGGGCTTGACCGTTCGTAGCTAGTTGTTGAATCTTGGCGACCTTTTGATGTTGCTCTGATTAAATAGATACTTATGTACCTAGAAATGATTTTTGGAAAAAATAAAGAGCAAACTACGAGGTAGCTACGGATCAAATTTGACCCGCTTCCACCTGAATCGGCAGGAATTTGTCTTTTTCACGAGAGGTGGATCAAAACTTTTTACACGCAACCATTTGGTCAATTGTGCATTAAATATGTCCTAGTATTTTAGAAAATTAATTTGGTACAATTTTGCGACCAATATATTATAGGTCCTTCACAAAAAAACTCATTTCGGGCACTCAAAAAATGCAAAATGAATTTTTCGTCGAAAGAAAGTGAAAACTTTCCTTAGGCAAGATTGTCTGCCATTCCAAGATGCACCCTTGTGCACAATATGAGATCATTTGAACAAACTATGTCATGAATGTGGCCATAAGATTGATCATTTGGCTTGAAAGCCATGAATCTTCACACTTGATAGCTCGTTTCTAACTACAAGTTTATTATTTTTGCTGGAAACTAGGTCACATATGGTGACACAATGGGAAGGGTTTCCCATTTTTTGTTTTTTTTTAATTTTTTATGCCCGTTTCAAAATGCGGTCAAAACGACGGGCTTGACCGTTCCTAGCTAGTTGTTGAATCTTAGAGACCTTTTGATGTTTCTCTGATTTAATAGATACTTATGTACCTAGAAATGATTTTTACAAAAAATAAAGAGAAAACTACGAGGTAGCTAAAGTTCAAATTTGACCCGCTTCCGGCTGAATCGGCGAGAATTTGTCCTTTTCACGAGAGGTGGATCAAACTTTTTACACCCAACCATTTGGTCAATTGTGCATTAAATATGTCCTAGTATTTTCGGAAATTGATTTGGTACAATTTTGCAACAAATATATTATAGGTTCTTCACAAAAAAACTCATTTCGGGCACTCGAAAAATGGAAAATGAATTTTTCTTCCAGAGAAAATGAAAACTTCCATAGGAAACACTGTCTGCCATTCAAAGATGCACCCTTGTGCACAATATGAGATCATTTGAACAAACTATGTCATGAATGTGGCCATAAGATTGATCATTTGGCTTGAAAGCCATGAAACTTCACACATGATAGTTCGTTTCTGAGAACACTTTTTTAAAATAATTGCCGTATTACAAGTTTATTATATTTGCTGGAAACTTGGTCACAGATGATGACACAATGCGAAGGTTTTCCAATTTTGTGATTTTTTTGAAGTTTTTATGGCTGTTTCAAAATGCGGTCAATACGGCGGGTTGACCGTTCCTAGCTAGTTGTTGAATCTTGGAGACCTTTTGATGTTTCTCTGATTAAATAGATACTTATGTACCTAGAAATGATTTTTGGAAAAAATAAAGAGCAAACTACGAGGTAGCTACGGTTCAAATTTGACCCGCTTCCGGCTGTATCGGCGGGAATTTGTCATTTTCACGAGAGGTGGATCAAAACTTTTTACACCCAACCATTTGGTCAATTGTGCATTAAATATGTCCTAGTATTTTAGGAAATTGATTTGGTACAATTTGGCAACAAATATATTATAGGTCCTTCACAAAAAACTCATTTCGGGCACTCAAAAAATGGAAAATGAATTTTCCTTCCAAAGAAAATGAAAACTTCCTTATGAAACATTGTCTGCCATTCCAAGATGCACCCTTGCGCACAATATGAGATCATTTGAACAAACTATGT
>NW_025258365.1:0-1768 GCF_018294505.1 Triticum aestivum
TGGCATGGTGTCATGAGATGGCACCAACATGCTACGGTAATTTTTTTGGCCGAATTGGGACAAGCTTTGGTGTAAGCTTCTTGCAAACCAGAGCTTCCCTCAAGAAGACTCGTGGTTCCGAGAGGGAACGTGTCACCTCCGTGTGCGAAACTAGATACGTATATTGCCTTCTCCCGCCTTAATTTTTTTACACAGGCAGATTAGATCAAATAGAGGTATCGTGCTAAAATTATGAATTATTCTGGGTCCGTTTGGCATTTTTATGCATTAATTGAATTTCTAGGCATTTAATGTGCATAATTCAAATTTGAACTACAAGAATATGCTCGAGTGCACCAAAGTTGTTTGAAAAATCACATGTGTGTCCTTGGGTGAATTTCTAGGTCCTATGCAAGAGATGGGAATGAAATTCAAACATCTGGGCGTCGTGGCTCGCCCGGAAAGATTGAGAAACTTGGTTGTTTAATTCCTGTAAATCAAAAACACGCCTGAAAATCATGAAACTTGGCATGGTGTCATGACATGGCACCAAAATGCTACGGTAATTTTTTTGGCCGAATTGGGACAAGCTTTGGTGTAAGCTTCTTGCAATCCGGAGCTTCCCACAAGAAGACTCGTGGTTCCGACACGGAACGTGTCACCTACGTGTGCGAAACTAGATACGTATATTGCCTTCTCCCGCCTTAATTTTTTTACACAGGCAGATTAGACCAAATAGAGGTATCGTGCTAAAATTTTGAATCATTCTGGGTTCGTTTGGCATTTTTATGCATTAATTGAGTTTCTGGGCATTTAATGTGCACAATTCAAATTTGAACTACAAGAATATGCTCCAGTGCACCATAGTTGTTTGAAAAATCACATTTGTGTCCTTGGGTGAATTTCTAGGTCCGATGCAAGAGATGAGAATGAAATTCAAACATCTGGGCATCGTGGCTCGCCCAGAAAAATTGAGAAACTTGGTTGTTTAATTCCTGTAAATCAAAAACATGCCTGAAAATCATGAAACTTGGCATGGTGTCATGAGATGGCACCAACATGCTACGGTAATTTTTTTGGCCGAATTGGGACAAGCTTTGGTGTAAGCTTCTTGCAAACCAGAGCTTCCCTCCAGAAGACTCGTGGTTCCGAGAGGGAACGTGTCACCTCCGTGTGCGAAACTAGATACGTATATTGCCTTCTCCCGCCTTAATTTTTTTACACAGGCAGATTAGATCAAATAGAGGAATCGTGCTAAATTTTTGAATTAATCTGGGTTCGTTTGGCATTTTTATGCATTAATTCAGTTTCTGGGCATTTAATGTGCATAATTCGAATTTGAACTACAAGCACATGCTCTAGTGCACCATAGTTGTTTGAAAAATTACATGTGTGTCCTTGGGTGAATTTATAGGTCCCATGCAAGAGATGGGAATGAAATTCAAACATCTGGGCGTCGTGGCTCGCCCGGAAAGATTGAGAAACTTGGTTGTTTAATTCCTGTAAATCAAAACATGCCTGAAAATCATGAAACTTGGCATGGTGTCATGAGATGGCACCAACATGCTACGGTAATTTTTTTGGCCGAATTGGGACAAGCTTTGGTGTAAGCTTCTTGCAAACCAGAGCTTCCCTCAAGAAGACTCGTGGTTCCGAGAGGGAACGTGTCACCTCCGTGTGCGAAACTAGATACGTATATTGCCTTCTCCCGCCTTAATTTTTTTACACAGGCAGATTAGATCAAATAGAGGTATCGTGCTAAAATTATGAATTATTCTGGGTCCGTTTG
>NW_025258366.1:0-1767 GCF_018294505.1 Triticum aestivum
GGGGGGGGCACACCCCGGAGACGCGTGCTGGGCGTTTGCAACCGCCTCAACACTTCCAGATTTGTGAGAGGCCACCTACGCAAGATTTGACGGTATGCTAGCCCCCGGAGGCCGCCGGCCACAGTCGTAGACGTGCGAAGAGCAATCCGCGTAGAGGGAAGTGTTCAGATACTTCTCCATCACAAAAAATTATGAAAAATTACCATCAGTCCTATAGCACATGTGCCCACGTTGTGTAAAAAACTCATGATTTTATCGCGCTCCAAGTATTTAATAATATTCACGCTGCATCGTTACCGCAGAACGTCTACTACTGTTTCATTGCCGTCCGTGAGGGGGGCCACAACCCGGAGACGCGTGCCGCCTCTTCGGACATGCCACAACACCACCCCGCATGTATGAGGGCCCGGTACGACGCTCCGGTGGCATTGCTACCCCCAGGGCCCCCGTCCCGGCTAACCCTGTAGCGTTTGGCCACGTGATCTAGCCCTTTGACTTTGCACGGACGGGCTTTGACCAGTGGACCTCTCCACCCGGTTGTGTTAGGTCGGCCCAGAGGAACACTTTGGAGCAACTTCCGGGCCAAACCCACAGCTACATCCACTCCGTGTAGACCCGACGCGTCCGTTTCCCCCCTCCAGGTGCCGGCGGCGGCGGCGTCCGTGAGGGGGGGGCACACCCCGGAGACGCGTGATGGGCGTTTGCAACCGCCTCAACACTTCCAGATTTGTGAGAGGCCGCCTACGCAAGATTTGACGGTATGCTAGCCCCCGGAGGCCGCCGGCCACAGTCGTAGACGTGCGAAGAGAAATCCGCGTAGAGGGAAGTGTTCAGATACTTCTCCATCACAAAAAATTATGAAAAATTACCACCAGTCCTATAGCACATGTGCCCACGTTGTGTAAAAAACTCATGATTTTATCGCGCTCCAAGTATTTAATAATATTCACGCTGCATCGTTACCGCAGAACGTCTACTACCGTTTCATTGTCGTCCGTGAGGGGGGCCACAACCCGGAGACGCGTGCCGCCTCTTCGGACATGCCACAACACCACCCCGCATGTATGAGGGCCCGGTACGACGCTCCGGTGGCATTGCTACCCCCCAGGGCCCCCGTCCTGGCTAACCCTGTAGCGTTTGACCACGGGATCTAGCCCTTTGACTTTGCACGGACGGGCTTTGACCAGTGGATCTCTCCACCCGGTTGTGTTAGGTCGGCCCAGAGGAACACTTTGGAGCAACATCCGGGCCAAACCCACAGCTACATCCTCTCCGTGTAGACCCGACGCGTCCGTTTCCCCCCTCCAGGTGCCGGCGGCGGCGGCGTCCGTGAGGGGGGGGGGCACACCCCGGAGACGCGTGCTGGGCATTTGCAACCGCCTCAACACTTCCAGATTTGTGAGAGGCCGCCTACGCAAGATTTGACGGTATGCTAGCCCCCGGAGGCCGCCGGCCACAGTCGTAGACGTGCGAAGAGCAATCCGCGTAGAGGGAAGTGTTCAGATACTTCTCCATCACAAAAAATTATGAAAAATTACCATCAGTCCTATAGCACATGTGCCCACGTTGTGTAAAAAACTCATGATTTTATCGCGCTCCAAGTATTTAATAATATTCACGCTGCATCGTTACCGCAGAACGTCTACTACCGTTTCATTGCCGTCCGTGAGGGGGGCCACAACCCGGAGACGCGTGCCGCCTCTTCGGACATGCCACAACACCACCCCGCATGTATGAGGGCCCGGTACGACGCTCCGGTGGCATTGC
>NW_025258367.1:0-1767 GCF_018294505.1 Triticum aestivum
CAAAATTATGAGTGTTGATAACCGACACGTAAACGCACCCTGGGGTTCGTCCGTTGTGGAAATCACTCCGGGGCCCCAAAACTGAGTAATAGTCCATGAAACGGGCCAGAATCGGCCAAAACTATGAGTGTTGATGACCGACCCGCAAACGCACCCCAGGGTTCGTCAATCGAGGAAATCACTCCGGGACCCCAAAACACTGAGTAATAGACCAAGAGACGGGCCAGAATCGGCCAAAACTGCGAGTGTTGATGACCGACACGTAAGCGCACCTTGGGGCTCAACAACTATGGAAATCGCTTTGGGACCCCAAAACGGTGAGTAATAGTCCAAGAATCAGGCCAGAATCAGCACAAACTGCGATTGCTGATGACCGACACGTAAGCACACCTTAGGGTTCAACAACCATAGAAATCGCTTTCGGACCCCAATACGGTGAGTAATAGTGCACGAAACGGGCCAGAATCGGCCAAAATTGCGACTGTTGACGATGGACACGTAAACGCACCGCGGGGATCGTCAATCGTGGAAATAGCTCTAGGACCCCAAAATGGTGAGTAATAGTCCATGAAAGAGCCCAGAATCAAACGAAATTAGGATTGCTGGTGAACAACACGTAAGCGCACCCTGGGGTGCGTCAATCATGGAAATCGCTCCGAGACACCAAAACAATGAGTAATAGTCCACGAAACGCGCAAAATTCGGCCAAAACTGCGAGTGTTGATGACCGACAAATAAATGCACCCCAGGGATTGTCAATCATAGAAATCGCTCTAGGACCCCAAAACGGTGAGTAATAGTGCACGAAAAGAACCAGAATCGGCCAAAACTATGAGTGTTGATGACGACCCGCAAACGCACCCTGGGGTTCGTCAATCGTGGAAATCACTCCGGGACCCCAAAACACTGAGTAATAGACCAAGAGACGGGCCAGAATCGGCCAAAACTGCGAGTGTTGATGACCGACACGTAAGCGCACCTTGGGGCTCAACAACTATGGAAATCGCTTTGGGACCCCAAAACGGTGAGTAATAGTCCAAGAATCAGGCCAGAATCAGCACAAACTGCGATTGCTGATGACCGACACGTAAGCACACCTTAGGGTTCAACAACCATGGAAATCGCTTTCGGACCCCAATACGGTGAGTAATAGTGCACGAAACGGGCCAGAATCGGCCAAAATTGCGACTGTTGACGATGGACACGTAAACGCACCGCGGGGATCGTCAATCGTGGAAATAGCTCTGGGACCCCAAAATGGTGAGTAATAGTCCATGAAAGAGCCCAGAATCAAACGAAATTAGGATTGCTGGTGAACAACACGTAAGCGCACCCTGGGGTGCGTCAATCATGGAAATCGCTCCGAGACACCAAAACAATGAGTAATAGTCCACGAAACGCGCAAAATTCGGCCAAAACTGTGAGTGTTGATCACCGACAAATAAATGCACCCCAGGGATTGTCAATCATAGAAATCGCTCTAGGACCCCAAAACGGTGAGTAATAGTGCACGAAAAGAACCAGAATCGGCCAAAACTATGAGTGTTGATGACCGACCCGCAAACGCACCCTGGGGTTCGTCAATCGTGGAAATCACTCCGGGACCCCAAAACACTGAGTAATAGACCAAGAGACGGGCCAGAATCGGCCAAAACTGCGAGTGTTGATGACCGACACGTAAGCGCACCTTGGGGCTCAACAACTATGGAAATCGCTTTGGGACCCCAAAACGGTGAGTAATAGTCCAAGAATCAGGCCAGAATCAGC
>NW_025258368.1:0-1767 GCF_018294505.1 Triticum aestivum
TTATTTGGATCATTTTCAAAAAGATTCTGAGGGTTTCACAGATCCCCATTTCAAGTTTCTGATGAAAGAGTAAACATGATGCAACACTCTAATGCATGGCTAGCTAGGATGTGACAACTCACCCCCACTCAAAAGAATCTCGTCCCGAGATTTGGGTTCCTCCGGGAAGAAGGCGGGATACTCGAGTCGAAGACGATCCTCCCTTTCCCAGGTTGCTTCATCTTCAGAATGGTGCGACCATTGAACTTTGAGAAACTTGATGTTATGACGTCGCGTGGTACGTTCGGCTTGATCGAGGATACGAATGGGGTACTCTCGATATGTAAGATTATCTTGGAGATCAAGCGTTTCGTGGTCCACTCCACGGATAGGATCCGAGAAGCAACGCCTGAGTTGAGAAACGTGGAAGACATCGTGAACTCTGGAGAGGTGCGGAGGTAGTTCCAACTGGTAGGCAACTTCTCCTCGTTTGGCAAGAATGCGAAAAGGTCCAATGTAACAAGGAGCCAATTTGCCTTTGATACCGAAACGATGGGTTCCCTTCAGAGGGGTGACCCGAAGATAAGCCTTCTCATCAACCTCGAAAGTCATAGCCTTATGTTTTCGGTCATATTGACTCTTTTGACGAGATTGGGCTGTTTTCAACTTTTCACGAACGATACGAACTTGTTCTTCTGCTTCCTGAATCATATCTGGGCCAAAGAATTGTCTTTCCCCGGTCTCTGACCAGTTAAGGGGTGTTCGACATCGTCGTCCATAGAGAACTTCAAAAGGGGCTTTACCCAAGCTAGATTGATAGCTGTTGTTGTAAGCGAATTCGGCAAATGGAAGGCACTTCTCCCAGTCCATTCCGAAAGAGATAACAGAGGCTCGAAGCATGTCTTCTAGAATCTGGTTGACGCGTTCCACTTGACCACTCGACTAAGGGTGGAAAGCGGTGCTAAAGGAGAGACGAGTTCCCATAGCATTTTGGAAACTTTCCCAAAATCGAGAGGTGAAAAGACTTCCTCGATCCGAGTTAATTTCCAAAGGAACACCATGGAGGGACACTATTCGGGAGATGTATAAGTCTGCCAGCTGGCTAGCGGTTATACTCTCACGAACAGGTAGGAAATGAGCTACTTTGGAAAGACGATCGACCACGACGAAAATAGCATTATTCCCTCTCTTGGTCCTGGGAAAACCGGTAATGAAATCCATACCAATTTTATCCCATTTCCATTCAGGAATAGCTAAGGGTTGAAGGGTGCCAGCAGGCCGTTGATGCTCCGCTTTTACACGACGACAGACGTCGCAATTTGCAATATACTGAGCAATTTCTCTCTTCATCCTAGTCCACCAGAACCTCTGGCGTAGGTCCTGATACATCTTAGTACTACCGGGATGAATAGTGAGAGGAGATTCATGAGCTTCTTTAAGGATCAACTGCCGTAGATGCTGGTTCTTGGGAACCACTAGACGGTTCTCAAAGTACACAACACCATGATCATTTGTGGAGAAACAACTAGCACCTCCGCTAGCAATGTTCTCTTTGATTTTAGATATTCCCTTATCTCGCTTTTGGGCAGCGATGATTTGATCCGTAAGAGTAGGTTTTGCTACCAAGGTGGAAAGAAAACCTTGAGGAACAATGTGAAGGTTAAGCTTCCGAAATTCCTCATGGAGAAGCGGTTGACTTTGTTGTAACATCAGGTTGTTACAATAAGATTTACGACTTAGCGCATCAGCCATGACGTTGGCTTTCCCTGGGGTGTAGGTTATTCCTAA
>NW_025258369.1:0-1767 GCF_018294505.1 Triticum aestivum
GCGCATGATGGTGCAACGATTGCACCGGTGGGACGGGGACTGCAGCGTGATCCACACCGGAGTCAGCGCCCGTATCCAGCCGTGATGGGCGCCGCACGTAGCATCGCGTGTCGGGGCCAAACCGACCAGGTGCGGGGCCAGACGCGGGGCCGGGCGCGGAACCAGGCGCGGGTGGCTGGAGTTGGCGCCGCGTGGCGCTGGTGGGTTGGCGCTGACCGGCCACCAGGCAGTCCACCGAGCCGCTGGTGGCTTGTGGCGACGCGGGGCTCGAGGAGGATCGGCCTGGCGCGGAGGGCGCGGATCCCGCGGGGGCCAGGGCGGCAGACTGGCGCAGGAGCGACCCCGAGGCTGATGCGCCTGGATCTCGAGGGAGATCTGCTTCGATGTTGCTGCTGTTTTGTCCAGGAAGCATAAAATGATAATTTGGGCTGATTTCTTCACCATTTTCTGCACAATTTTTTTCTATTGCATCACAAGACTCAAGACCATCATTAGTAAAAGGATTAATCAACAATTGATCATCAGTGTCTAAAACATCCCCATTGTTACGCCCGGTGAGATGTGAAGGTAGAAGAAGAATCTCCTTTTGAAGAAGGGCTCCGGCGTTTGGATGAAGTTGTGCAAAAGGGAAAACGGTTTCATCAAACACAACGTCACGGGAAATATAGACACGTCCAGTGGATACGTCAAGACACTTTACACCCTTATGTTGTGGGCTATAGCCCAAGAAAACACACTGTTTTGATCTGAACATGAGTTTGTGGTTGTTGTATGGCTGAAGATTTGGCCAACACGCACACCCAAATACTCGTAGAGATGTGTAATCTGGTTTTGTATGAAGGAGACGTTCTACTGGAGATTCATTGTTGATGACTCTACTTGGCAACATGTTTATGAGGTGGACTGCAGTGAGAAAGGCCTCATCCCAGAATTTCAAAGGCATAGAGGCAGCAGCAAGTAAGGCCAGGCCGACTTCAACTATATGCCTGTGCTTGCGCTCAGCTGATCCGTTTTGCTGGTGAGCATGGGGGCATGACACGTGGTGTGATATGCCAATTTGCTGAAAAAAGGAGTTGAGGTTGCGGTACTCCCCTCCCCAATCAGATTGGAGAGCTAGGATTTTGCAATCAAACTTTCTTTCTACTAGTGCTTGAAAGTTGTGAAAAACTTGAAAAACATCAGATTTCTTTTTGATGAGATAGATCCATGTGTACTTGCTATAGTCATTGATAAAACTTACGTAATAAGTGTGTCTGCCAACTGATTTTGGGGTAGGACCCCAAACATCGGAAAAAATGAGCTCAGGAGGTTTGGTGGAGATGCTTGTAGACACAGGATAGGGTAATTGATGACTTTTAGCACACTGACATGAATCACAAATTGTTTCACGATCTCGCTCACCAACAAACGGGAGCTTATTCTTTTTAAGCAAGTGTTCAACTAAAGAAAAGGATGCATGCCCTAATCTATCATGCCACCGTGTTGAAGAGACTTTGGTGACACCATAGGCTTGTTTATTCAATCTCCTAAGCTCCGAAATCAACGGGTACAGCCCTCGAATGCATCTACCTCGATACAGAATTTTCTTCGTGACCTGATCCTTGATCAAAAAGAAAGACGGATGAAACTCAAGGAATACATGATTGTCAATGGCAATGCGATGAACTGAAAGGAGATTTTTCGAAGCACTAGGGGCATGCAAGATTTTTCTTAGACGAATATTTCTATGGGGGGTTTTAAGCACTGAATGACCAACGTGGCTAATGC
>NW_025258370.1:0-1767 GCF_018294505.1 Triticum aestivum
ACATGCCTTTCCATCGAGCGAGATGACGACGGCTGCCCTCGAGCAGTGGAGCGGCGAGGCGATCTGCCTCCTCCTCCGCCTCGTGGAGTAAGGCACCCCACTCCTCCGCCTGTCACGCACTCGACACTCGGCGACCGCCTTGGCCGCCGAGAGGGAGTCGGAGAAAACGACGCCCGCCATCGGATCGATCATCTCAACCGATCCTTGGCGATAGAAGAAGAAGACGTGCTGGGCCCGCCCTGTTTCGGCCAGCGAATCCGAGACGAGCCCTTCCCCAAAGGGTTCACCCTCCCGCGAGATATGCCCAAATACACCAGCGCCGTGAAGCCGGAGGACTGGCTGGTCGACTACTCGACAGCCGTGAGCATAGGAAACGGCAACAAGCGTGTCGCCGTGAAGTACATCCTACTCATGCTTCAGGGCACGGCCCGGACATGGCTCAACAGCCTAAAGCCCCACAGCATCAACAGCTGGGTTGATTTAACCGATGCCTTCGTCCGCAACTTCACCAGCACTTACAAGCGGCCTCCTAAGCCCCGACAGCTCTCATTGTGCGTCCAAGGGCCCAGTGAATCGACTCGCGACTACCTCACGCGCTGGGCCAAGCTGTGAAACTCCTGCAAAGGCATGCACGAGGTGTAGGCGATCGAGTACTTCACCGCCGGGTGCCGAGAGGGCGCCCTCCTCAAGCATCGTCTCCTCTGCGACGAGCCTGCGACGCTCGACGAGCTGTTGATCATCGCTGACAAGCACGCCACGGCCGACTCCTCCATGAAGGCGGAAATCCTAGTAGACGCGTCCGGCAAAGTGGCACCTCAGGCCCCTCGGACTCCGGTTGGTGAGACCAGTCGGCGACAGCAACCAAGCGACAACAAGCGGAAGGCCACTCAGCTGGCTTCCATGAGCCGGCAAGTAGCAACAGTCGAGGATCAGCAGCCGGAAGGACAGCCTGCACCCAAGCGGCAGAAGGGAGGCAAGTCCAACTGGTTGCCCGCCTTCACTTATGAGCAGACCCTCGATGCACCTTGCAAATTCCATTGTGGCGCCAAGCCGTCCAACCACACCACTCGGAAGTGTCATTGGCTCACCAGGATTGCTAAGGGAGATGGCCTCCTGCCTCCTCCGCCTGCCGGCCCGCCGCCTCCTCAGCCCCAGCAGCCGGTGGCCCGGCCAGTTGGCGCCATACAAGACGAGTATCTAGAAGAGCACGGAGCTTATGTTGTGTTCACCAGTGTGGCCAATGACAGACACAGCAGACGGCAGCAACAGCAAGAAGTGCAAGCAGTGGCGTCGAGTACTCCAGAATTCATGCATTGGTCCGAGAAGCCTATCAGTTGGAGCAGGGCCGACCACCCAAAGGTGATGCCTTCCCCAGGTTCATATGCCCTAGGCCTAGATGCTACCTTTGCAACGGAGAGGCGGGCAGCACGCTTCTCCAGAATCCTGATATATGGCGGCAGCAGCATCAATATCCTGTACCGTGACACAATGGAGAAGTTGGCAATCAAGCAGAAGCAGCTCATCCCCAGTCAGACTGTATTCCATGGCATAGTTCTTGGCCTTTCCTGCTCACCAGTCGGCAAAATCCAAATTGATGTCCTCTTTGGAGACAAAAATCATTTTCGCCGTGAGCCAGTATGGTTTGAAGTGGTGGACCTCGAAAGCCCCTATCATGCATTACTTGGTCGACCAGCTCTGGCCAAGTTCATGGCAGTCCCCCACTATGCTTACCTCAAGATGAAGATGCCGAGTACCAAGGGGATCCTG
>NW_025258371.1:0-1767 GCF_018294505.1 Triticum aestivum
ACATGCCTTTCCATCGAGCGAGATGACGACGGCTGCCCTCGAGCAGTGGAGCGGCGAGGCGATCTGCCTCCTCCTCCGCCTCGTGGAGTAAGGCACCCCACTCCTCCGCCTGTCACGCACTCGACACTCGGCGACCGCCTTGGCCGCCGAGAGGGAGTCGGAGAAAACGACGCCCGCCATCGGATCGATCATCTCAACCGATCCTTGGCGATAGAAGAAGAAGACGTGCTGGGCCCGCCCTGTTTCGGCCAGCGAATCCGAGACGAGCCCTTCCCCAAAGGGTTCACCCTCCCGCGAGATATGCCCAAATACACCAGCGCCGTGAAGCCGGAGGACTGGCTGGTCGACTACTCGACAGCCGTGAGCATAGGAAACGGCAACAAGCGTGTCGCCGTGAAGTACATCCTACTCATGCTTCAGGGCACGGCCCGGACATGGCTCAACAGCCTAAAGCCCCACAGCATCAACAGCTGGGTTGATTTAACCGATGCCTTCGTCCGCAACTTCACCAGCACTTACAAGCGGCCTCCTAAGCCCCGACAGCTCTCATTGTGCGTCCAAGGGCCCAGTGAATCGACTCGCGACTACCTCACGCGCTGGGCCAAGCTGTGAAACTCCTGCAAAGGCATGCACGAGGTGCAGGCGATCGAGTACTTCACCGCCGGGTGCCGAGAGGGCGCCCTCCTCAAGCATCGTCTCCTCTGCGACGAGCCTGCGACGCTCGACGAGCTGTTGATCATCGCTGACAAGCACGCCACGGCCGACTCCTCCATGAAGGCGGAAATCCTAGTAGACGCGTCCGGCAAAGTGGCACCTCAGGCCCCTCGGACTCCGGTTGGTGAGACCAGTCGGCGACAGCAACCAAGCGACAACAAGCGGAAGGCCACTCAGCTGGCTTCCATGAGCCGGCAAGTAGCAACAGTCGAGGATCAGCAGCCGGAAGGACAGCCTACACCCAAGCGGCAGAAGGGAGGCAAGTCCAACTGGTTGCCCGCCTTCACTTATGAGCAGACCCTCGATGCACCTTGCAAATTCCATTGTGGCGCCAAGCCGTCCAACCACACCACTCGGAAGTGTCATTGGCTCACCAGGATTGCTAAGGGAGATGGCCTCCTGCCTCCTCCGCCTGCCGGCCCGCCGCCTCCTCAGCCCCAGCAGCCGGTGGCCCGGCCAGTTGGCGCCATACAAGACGAGTATCTAGAAGAGCACGGAGCTTATGTTGTGTTCACCAGTGTGGCCAATGACAGACACAGCAGACGGCAGCAACAGCAAGAAGTGCAAGCAGTGGCGTCGAGTACTCCAGAATTCATGCATTGGTCCGAGAAGCCTATCAGTTGGAGCAGGGCCGACCACCCAAAGGTGATGCCTTCCCCAGGTTCATATGCCCTAGGCCTAGATGCTACCTTTGCAACGGAGAGGCGGGCAGCACGCTTCTCCAGAATCCTGATATATGGCGGCAGCAGCATCAATATCCTGTACCGTGACACAATGGAGAAGTTGGCAATCAAGCAGAAGCAGCTCATCCCCAGTCAGACTGTATTCCATGGCATAGTTCTTGGCCTTTCCTGCTCACCAGTCGGCAAAATCCAAATTGATGTCCTCTTTGGAGACAAAAATCATTTTCGCCGTGAGCCAGTATGGTTTGAAGTGGTGGACCTCGAAAGCCCCTATCATGCATTACTTGGTCGACCAGCTCTGGCCAAGTTCATGGCAGTCCCCCACTATGCTTACCTCAAGATGAAGATGCCGAGTACCAAGGGGATCCTG
>NW_025258372.1:0-1767 GCF_018294505.1 Triticum aestivum
CCACGTCCGTCGCCCGCCGCCCCCTCTCGCCCACGCCGGCCGGCCTCCCTCGCCCACCGCGCCGCCTCTCGCCCGTCCTCAACGCCGCCGCCCGCCGTCGCCCGCCGCCCCCTCTCGCCCACGTACAGAGAGCTAGCGAGATCGTGGAGAGAGAGAGAGAATTTTTTTTGTTCTTTTTAATTTTAACTAGTTAATTAGTTTAACAAAAACGGTAAAATAACTTAACAAAAAACGTATAACCGTAAAACTTGATAACCGTATAACCGTAAAATAACTTAACAAAAACGGTAAAATAACTTAACAAAAAACGTATAACCGTAAAATAACTTAATTAACAAAGAACGTATAACTTAACAAATAACCGTAAAATTTGATAATTAACAAAAAAAACGTATATACGGAGAGGGGGCGGCGAGGGGGGCGGCGATGCGCGCGGTGTTTTTTTTAGGGATCGAGAGGGGGCGGCGAGGGTTATACATGTGTGTTGTCCTCGCCTCATCTCCGTGACGCCGTCATCTGCCGCCCCGTCTCGCGCTCTACCGTGACACCCTCTCCCACCCCTTCCTCGCCCCCTCCTTTTGCCACCGCCCTTTCGCCACCGCCACCGCCACCGCCCCCCTTCTTCACTTAATTAATTTGTTTTTACTACATGTTTTCAGGACTGACATAATGGCGGACGATAGAGCTGACCCGATTATGGACAACTATGATCCGGACGGTGAAGCACATATGTTCGGCATCATAAACGGCGATATTCTATATGTGCCGACCGGACAAGAAGAAGATGATATCTCTTCTTATCTGAACCTTGACGGTGAAGATGAAGGGCGCCGTCAGCAAGATGATGCCGAACAAACGTCGATAAACGACGATCTTCAAATGGAAGTAGCAACCACCTCCGGCGCCGAGGTATATATATACATTGAGCCTCTGGTTATACAAACTAACTGATTTGAATAAATATGTGTGGACTAACGCGCGCGACTCTCTTTCTTATTTTAGCCCTCGGCCGGATCATCGAAACAATCGAGTACGTCGTCAAAGCGTGGCGCAACCAAGACGATGAAACAAGGAGAAACATGCACCATCGAGGTTGTCGACAGTGCAACCGGCAGGCCGCTGGAGCCCCGCAAGAACGCCACCAAGTTTGTCAACCAATGCGGAGCCATTGTTAGAGACAACGTCTCGATCACCGTCCAGGAGTGGAATAAGCCAAAGAAGGCACGAATTGCTGGTTTCACTTTTGTCGATAAGAGAACAAAAAAAGATTGCTTCAAGAAGCTTGTGGAACATTTCGTTCTACCTCCGGAATACAACAAATTCGATGAGGAGGGTAACAAGATTAAGGAAAACAAGGAGAGGAGGAGGCTAGTCAAACAGTTCGCTCTTCATAAGATGGCCGACGCATTCCGGAAATTCAAGCAAAATCTAGCCCATGACTTTGTCAAGCAGAACAAGACTCCGGATTTCAAAGGACAATATGAGAAACTGAAACATGATTGGCCAGAATTTGTGAAGCAAAAGAAATCGGAGCAGTTCATTCAAATATCGAAAAAAATAAGGAAAATGCGGCTAAGAAGGAGTACAATCATATTATGGGGCCAGGAGGGTATCGCCTTTGGGAGCCTAGGTGGGAGAAGATGGAGAACGAGCTGAGGGCGCGAGGAATCCGTCCAGGTACGGAGGGATGGGACCCAAGGGCCAAAAGCTGGTGGTACGGGCATGGGGGAACGCTGAACCCGGAGACAGGGGAGTGTGTTTACCGGG
>NW_025258373.1:0-1767 GCF_018294505.1 Triticum aestivum
ATGTGATAGTTTATTTTAGGTTAGTTTCTGTAACTTTAGATCAGGAACTTTTATTTGCAATAAATAAAACTTTTATTTTGTTTTTCTTGCTAGGGATTGTTTTAGGCATAATAGGAGTTTTATAATAGCTTTTAATGTGATTCTTTTTGCTCCTAGTTGCTTGATGAATTCTTTTCTGTTAATTAGCAAAAACCCATGCTTAGGTTCTGTTAAGAAAAATTTTGTTGTGCAAAACTATTTCTTGATTGTTGTTTGATGTGGTGAGAAGATTGATTTGGATTTTTTTTCGAGTTTTCTTTGGGTTTTGATTCAATTGTTTCATGAGTTATGTTGATATGCTGTTATGCTAAGTGATCATATGTTGTATGCTTATTTTGATTGTTGTTTGTCTCGGTAGAATTTCCGGAGTGTGAAGCTTGCTACCACGAGTCCCTAGCTTTCGAAGATCGTCAGCAAGGCAAGTTCACTTTGACCATGCTTTCATACCTATGTTTTATTGCATTTAGTGGCATCTTTGCAACCACCTCCAGTAGTGTTATTGATTCTTGAAGTTGAGTAGTATGCATGAGGTAAGAACCCATCACCATGTTACCAAGCCCGGGATGTCATTTATTTTTATGCTACGCTATAGTAGACGGGGTTGGTATGAGTGCTCGAGAGTGGCGTGAAGAAGGAGGACTCTACGTCAATGACGACAACTCCATGATGGCATCTGCAAGGACTGCATTTTCAAGGCCTCAAGACTTCAAGACTCGAGACAAGAATTCAATACACACTACTGGGTGAAGGACGGTTGACGGGCACCCTGGAGAAACCAGTGGTTGGCCGGGATGCATGGAGAAGCGCCATGACATCTTGCGGAAAGCTTCACCCAGACTCAAAGAGACGGAAGAATACTTCATGCCCGGAAGCTTACCTGTGCAACCGCAAGTCACTATGGGCTCTGGCTTGGTTGACCTTAGTGGTGACTCTGGCTGGGACGGTGCTAGCAGATGTAGAACTACGGTAGGATTGGATGAGCACCGGACAGTGGTCAGAGGAACTCTTCGGAAGACCATGTTTCGGTCATCTTGTTCTCAAACACCCTGAAGTGCGAGAACGTAAAGAGAGGGATCGAATCTTGCGGGTAAAGTGTACAAACCTCTGCAGAGGGTTAAAACCTAATCGATTAGCCGTGTCCCCGGTTACGGACAATTTGAGCCTCTGGACTTGGATCTATCTCGGAACTCTCAACACCGGACTGATAACTTAATTGTGGGCAACTTATGATGATTTTGGGCTATGAGACATCGGTTGGCGGAACCATGTCATGACAGAAAACTCCATAGTACAGACTCCTGATATTCCTTTGTTGTAGGGAAAATAAAACCAGCTTTTACGCAAAAACATCAGACACAGAGCCACAAAGCCATATTGCATATAGAATAGTTTTATCATCTGCTTTCCTCATATTGTGATCTTGCCGGTACATTCAATGTACTGACCTACACGGCTGCAACGTCTCATGTTGCAGATATGTTCCTTCGACGAGTAAGAATTACGATACAGGGTTACGGTCTACACTCAACCTGCCGATGGCGTTGATGGGACTCCACACCCGTTTGATTGTTTCCGCTGAGTATTATGAGGTATATATCATTTTACGTTATTTATACATGTGATTGCACTTTGATATATACATTGATGTACTGTGTGTGCCAGCATACTGATCCAGGGATGGCACAGTAACACAGAGGCTTGACCGTCTGAGGTCGGGTCGCTACACTC
>NW_025258374.1:0-1767 GCF_018294505.1 Triticum aestivum
CGACCTCGTCCTCGTCAGCACCCCCTCCTCGCGCAGATATTTTCCCTCTCCCCCCAGATCCCTCCTTGTTCGCCTTCTCGTTCCCCATCGACGCCCGAGCGCGGTCGCCGCCATTCTCCGTCGTCCCCGCGGCCACCAGCGTCCCCGAGCCCGGAAACCAAGCCTGGGAGGTGCGCCGTACTCCGCTTCACCGTCCTTGTCCATCACCTGGAGTCGGGGAGGTCGGCGGCGTCGGCATCGCCCTCTTCCCCTTCTCGGTGGTCACCGGCGATCACCGGAGCCACAGGCCTCCCTCTACGCTCCCGAACCCCGAGAGGCCTCCGTGTGCCTGCCCCGTAAGCTCCGCCTCCTTCCTCCCCGTCCTTGCTCCGTTTCCTCCTTTCCTAGCTAGCTGGCCGTAAGCGCCGGCTCCGCCGTCCGCCATTGCTGCCGCGCACGAGATCCCGAGCTCCTCCTGCTCCGTCAAGTCCCCGTAGCGCACTCCTGGAGGACTGCTGCTCCCGCCTAGCCCTTTCGCCTGAGCTGTAGCACGCCGTAGCATCTTTTCCACCGTCGACCGTAGCCGCTCCGCCGTGGACCTCGTCGCCGGCGACGTTTCCGGCCAGGTCCGGCGATGCCACCACCACCACTCGACGCGCGGTCGAGTGACCGTTCGAACGTGCCTAGCGGCACCCCTTTCCGTGCCCCGTACGCGTTTTCCGGCCAACTCCAGCGACGCACCGCCGCGGGTAGGCTTGCCGGCGTCACTCCGTCGGCTACGCTGACCTGGCGCCGATGTGGCACCGCCTGGGCCACTGGCCAGTGGACCCAATGGGTCCCGCTAGCCCGGTTGACCCAGTCCACCCGAAGACTGGTTTTGACCAGTCGCTGACATGCGGGCCCCACTCCCTTAATCAATGTTTTATTTATTTAAATTATTTATTTAACTTAATGAGACACTGACCTGTGGGGCCCAGTTGCCAATTAACCTCATAGTAGTTTTAAATAAACTCTGTTAAGGCCCCTGTCCATGACAAGTGGGCCCCACTGGTCATTTTGACCAGTCAACCGCACTGTTGACTGCTGACGTCGCTCCTACGTCATGCTGACGTCATATTCCATTTCTGTTAATATAAATAATTTCCGAATATTATTAAAACTTTAAAAATTCATAGAAAATAAACCGTAACTCGGATGAAAATGTTTTCTATATGAAAGTTGCTCAGAAAAATCCAACGAATCCGAATACGTGGTCCGTTCATCTGTCACATGCCCCTAGCATGCTGAACATGGAACTTTCCGCCTCCGGTCATCTGTCTGACACAGGTCCGGAACCGGGAACACCTTCCCGGTTGATTTCCCCCTTCACCTATAACGTCTAGGACCGCGTTAGAGCACGCTTAGCGCTACGTATCGTCATGTCATGCTTAGTGTTACCTCTGTTTGCTATGTATTTACTGTTTCTTCCCCCTCTTCTCTCCGGTAGACCCCGAGGCCGCTGATGCCCCGGTGATCGACTACGTCGTCGACAACGACCCCTCCTTGCCAGATCAACCAGGCAAGCCCCCCCCCCCTTTGATCATCCCGATATCGCCCACTCCATTCTCTCATGCTTGCATTAGATTTTTCTACTGTTATTGTTTGCTCCTATTCTGATGCATAGCCTCCTTTTGTAACCTGCTTATTGTTACCCTACCGGCTTATCCTAAACTGCTTAGTATAGATTGGTTAGTGATCCATCAGTGACCCCCACCTTCCCTTGTTGCCCCTGCTTCATCATTGAAGACC
>NW_025258375.1:0-1767 GCF_018294505.1 Triticum aestivum
CCTCGCCTCTATCATGATATAAATGGGGGGAGATTGATTGGTGCACACTCCAAGAAGTGTTGTTGGGCCATCATGTCCAGATTCGAGAAATGAAGAAGAAATGAATCATAACTGACCAACCGTTAGCCGTTAAGGTGACTAGCCAATGATGGTTGTATATCACTAGCAGACTAGATTTGACTATTGGCCAGTGATAATATCCATCCATATATGAGTTGACTAAGGATGAGAGAAGCACTTACCATTTGTTGCTTGCCCTCGAAGCAGTATTTTTTCCAGCTTTATATATAAAGCAATAACCTAACAAAGTACACAGCCAAACGATAAAAGGTGGAGGGGAAGCCCTCTTACAAAGCCGATCCCAGGATAACCAGATCACGTAGAACGCATGCGACTATGCAAATAAAAGATGACAAAGGAAGAAATGATAACAATGCCACACTACGCCCTAGTAGACCTGTGATCCACGACAATGCCTCGGGAGGACAAATGGCGAAAGCATTACCACTGCTGAGTCTAGAAAGGACAAAGGTTTTCACTCGAAGCCCAAATGGGGAGTAGAGCAACACGACGACATCTTCAAGAAAAACTTGCCTACAAGTGTTGCCATCGTCAGCGACAAAGCACAGAGCTTTCACTCGGCCGCTCCTAGGTGTCGGTAGGCCACCATGGCAAGCGTGACGAGCACAGATCCCCAGATTCAGATCAGGATGCCTCGACAGCTAGAGCGCAGTCGAGCCACCTACCGCTATATCTCTCGTCGCCCACACGGCCGAGAGACGTAGCCACCACCACCGCCATGGAGCCCGCCAGAGAACCCATTATGTGGACCACCTTCGAAGGCCACTGCCGCAGCCTCCAAGATTGAAGACAATGCCAATTGTCCGCTTCATAATGCCCAAACCATGGCCGGTAAAGCCCGACACCGGTCACTAAGCCAGGGTCAGCACCACCACGATAGGGGATCCCACACTATCAGATTCAGGGCTCCGTAGACCCAAGAAAGTTCGAACTCTGGGGCGTGTGCGAAGATCTCAACCTCCCAAGTCTCAAGCTCGTCTTCCTACAGCCTAGCCTCACCGGGTGCATGCACAAGCGGGGAGAAGATGAACACAATAGTTTACCCAGGTCCAGGACACATTGGGATGTAAAACCCTACTCCTGCTTTCGGGTGGATTGGCCTCACAAGGGGCTGAGAATGAACAAGTACAGTGGATGAATAGCCTCGCGAGGGCTATGGTAGTGAGGGTGAAAAGCATCTGATCCCCCACTATGGTGGTGGCTAACCTCTCTTTATAGTGGCCCTGGTCCTCTTCCCTCAAAACTTAGGCGGGAAGGGATCCCACAGCGACCAATTTGAAAGGGGACAAGAAGTACATCTAATCCTAACGAAAGGTGGTCCTCACCTACAAAGCTTCTGGTCGTGACACAACGATGGGCTCGGTGATGACATCCGCCCTGCCGAGCCCGTGGTCTTGGTCTTGTAGCACCGGAATGGAAACCTTTGGGAGATTCCTCATGAACCCGCGCTCGTCCTTGCTCCATTAGCACCGAAAGGGAAACTGTCTCCTCTGCGCCTGCTAGCGCCCGCCTGGACATGGTTGTCATGGCACACGTCATCGCAGCCACGTGAGGCTGGGTACCTGCATAGAAATCTCCACTCCTCAGGAAGCCGCCCGGGGAGGCCGCTCCCTCTGGAGGTCTTAGTGCCATCCGCCTCACGAGGCCAGGGCCCTCTTGAGGGTCTTGTCTTGTCGGCCTTGTAGA
>NW_025258376.1:0-1767 GCF_018294505.1 Triticum aestivum
CCTCGCCTCTATCATGATATAAATGGGGGGAGATTGATTGGTGCACACTCCAAGAAGTGTTGTTGGGCCATCATGTCCAGATTCGAGAAATGAAGAAGAAATGAATCATAACTGACCAACCGTTAGCCGTTAAGGTGACTAGCCAATGATGGTTGTATATCACTAGCAGACTAGATTTGACTATTGGCCAGTGATAATATCCATCCATATATGAGTTGACTAAGGATGAGAGAAGCACTTACCATTTGTTGCTTGCCCTCGAAGCAGTATTTTTTCCAGCTTTATATATAAAGCAATAACCTAACAAAGTACACAGCCAAACGATAAAAGGTGGAGGGGAAGCCCTCTTACAAAGCCGATCCCAGGATAACCAGATCACGTAGAACGCATGCGACTATGCAAATAAAAGATGACAAAGGAAGAAATGATAACAATGCCACACTACGCCCTAGTAGACCTGTGATCCACGACAATGCCTCGGGAGGACAAATGGCGAAAGCATTACCACTGCTGAGTCTAGAAAGGACAAAGGTTTTCACTCGAAGCCCAAATGGGGAGTAGAGCAACACGACGACATCTTCAAGAAAAACTTGCCTACAAGTGTTGCCATCGTCAGCGACAAAGCGCAGAGCTTTCACTCGGCCGCTCCTAGGTGTCGGTAGGCCACCATGGCAAGCGCGACGAGCACAGATCCCCAGATTCAGATCAGGATGCCTCGACAGCTAGAGCGCAGTCGAGCCACCTACCGCTATATCTCTCGTCGCCCACACGGCCGAGAGACGTAGCCACCACCACCGCCATGGAGCCCGCCAGAGAACCCATTATGTGGACCACCTTCGAAGGCCACTGCCGCAGCCTCCAAGATTGAAGACAATGCCAATTGTCCGCTTCATAATGCCCAAACCATGGCCGGTAAAGCCCGACACCGGTCACTAAGCCAGGGTCAGCACCACCACGATAGGGGATCCCACACTATCAGATTCAGGGCTCCGTAGACCCAAGAAAGTTCGAACTCTGGGGCGTGTGCGAAGATCTCAACCTCCCAAGTCTCAAGCTCGTCTTCCTACAGCCTAGCCTCACCGGGTGCATGCACAAGCGGGGAGAAGATGAACACAATAGTTTACCCAGGTCCAGGACACATTGGGATGTAAAACCCTACTCCTGCTTTCGGGTGGATTGGCCTCACAAGGGGCTGAGAATGAACAAGTACAGTGGATGAATAGCCTCGCGAGGGCTATGGTAGTGAGGGTGAAAAGCATCTGATCCCCCACTATGGTGGTGGCTAACCTCTCTTTATAGTGGCCCTGGTCCTCTTCCCTCAAAACTTAGGCGGGAAGGGATCCCACAGCGACCAATTTGAAAGGGGACAAGAAGTACATCTAATCCTAACGAAAGGTGGTCCTCACCTACAAAGCTTCTGGTCGTGACACAACGATGGGCTCGGTGATGACATCCGCCCTGCCGAGCCCGTGGTCTTGGTCTTGTAGCACCGGAATGGAAACCTTTGGGAGATTCCTCATGAACCCGCGCTCGTCCTTGCTCCATTAGCACCGAAAGGGAAACTGTCTCCTCTGCGCCTGCTAGCGCCCGCCTGGACATGGTTGTCATGGCACACGTCATCGCAGCCACGTGAGGCTGGGTACCTGCATAGAAATCTCCACTCCTCAGGAAGCCGCCCGGGGAGGCCGCTCCCTCTGGAGGTCTTAGTGCCATCCGCCTCACGAGGCCAGGGCCCTCTTGAGGGTCTTGTCTTGTCGGCCTTGTAGA
>NW_025258377.1:0-1767 GCF_018294505.1 Triticum aestivum
AAATGTGACTTGTGGTCGGGGAAAAAATGGGATGGGGAGGGGGGAGGGTAGATATTTTGGCGGTTCGAAATGTGGAGGGAAACTTTGCGCCCGTTGCCGCCGGACACCATTCACTTTGAACGATAATGTGCATTGCAAACGATTCTTCTGCTTAACGCGCATTGGATGAGTTTGATAATTGAAATTTTGGTGGAAATTTCCCCGCGTATGTCATTGCATAATTTAACATCGCTTGCTAATTTGGGCACACAAAAGAGCGTACAACACACAGACCAAACTTACTAAATCGAGCAATTTTAGTAATTGAACAGAGACAGTTCACCTAAACATTGCTCTAACAAAATACCAGCATTAAAACAAAGCCTAAGTATGAATAATTTTAACAAATCCGCCGCCGCGCCGGCCTATGCGTCGCCGGTGTGAGATGAGACATCAATGACTTGTCCTAGAAACATGCTGCCGTTGGTGGACTCCGCGTCCCCCTACTGAAGTCGGCCCTGTCCTCATCCTCGGCGCCACCCTCAAGGTTGTAGTACTTGTAGTAGTGGATGCGCCAGAGCTCGCATTGGTACTCCACCACCAATTCCTGGACGGATAGACTCTTCTCTACCTCGACCTGGGCCACGCGCAACTCCTCCTCCCGGTGTTCCTCGATTTCCACCGCCTCCTGCATCTCCAGCTCCCACTCGATGACCTCATGAGGAAGCAGGTGCTCCATGGCTATCGCCACCTTTTTGGACGTGGGTTGCATGATGGATTCCGGGTGGCCTAGAATTTCTTGGCATGGAGGGCCTCGACCCAGGCCAGGGCGACATGGCAGCACGGATGGCAGCTCGAGCGCTCTCGGCATTTGCAGCAGCCGTTGCAGTAGTAGCTTCCCTGTCGACTGCTGTAGACGCCCTCTCGGCGGAAGCGGCCATGCTCAATGCGGATGCGGCGGCACACTCGGCGTAGGCGGCCGTGCTCTCAGCGCAGGCGGCGGTGCTCGAGGGGGACGCGGCCATCGTACGGGCCTTCACGAAGCGTTTCCATGGCGTCATCTTTGCCAAAAGGGGCTGCAGGAATGGGGATAGGGATTTGTGGATTCGGGGGTTGCCGGCACTGGAGCAGACAAGCCGGCGAAGCTTAAGGAGGAAGACATAAATAGACCCAGAATTTTTCATCGCAAACAATTCGTACAAAACAACTATGTGTGATGTTGTAGATATTTTTTATTAGCTGTGAAAGACGAATTAGGAGTAAACTGGAAACAGATGGTGTTTTAAATGTACGAGAATTTTTTTAGTACTAATACAACTATCATGTCAAATTTTGGAAAATTTCACGGGTCATTTGACCTTTTAAGACATTTAAGTGATTTTCTAGCCATTTAATGACCGTAAATGAAATTTGAACTACATGTACATGCAGCAGCTAACCAAAATGACTTGAAAAGTCATATTTTGTGTACTTTTGTGCGATTTAGTTCCATGTGCAATAAACTGGAAGGAATTTTCAAACATATTGGTCTAACGGCTATGACACAATTAAGCATGGAGTGCCATGTCATTTAAATTCCAAAAAATTAAAAACATGAAACCTTGCTTGATGTAATGTCATACCACCAAGATGATGTGGTACAAAAATTGGCTTGTTTGACGAAATTTTGGACACACCCCTCACAAACTAGAGTAACTCACTAGAAGGCTCGTGGTTCCGAGAGGGAACAATGCCTCTTTGATGATGAATGGCAGGTAGCTTCCTCTTATGGCCTTCAAAAAATTTCTA
>NW_025258378.1:0-1767 GCF_018294505.1 Triticum aestivum
GTGGGAAATGGTTCCAAAGTCGATGTGATCGCGGTCGGCACGCTACCTCTACATCTACCTTCGGGATTAGTTTTAGACCTAAATAATTGTTATTTGGTGCCAGCGTTAAGCATGAACATTATATCTGGATCTTGTTTGATGCGAGACGGTTATTCATTTAAATCAGAGAATAATGGTTGTTCTATTTATATGAGTAATATCTTTTATGGTCATGCACCCTTGAAGAGTGGTCTATTTTTGTTGAATCTCGATAGTAGTGATACACATATTCATAATATTGAAGCCAAAAGATGCAGAGTTGATAATGATAGTGCAACTTATTTGTGGCACTGTCGTTTAGGTCATATCGGTGTAAAGCGCATGAAAAAACTCCATACTGATGGACTTTTGGAACCACTTGATTATGAATCACTTGGTACTTGTGAACCGTGCCTCATGGGCAAGATGACTAAAACACCGTTCTCCAGAACTATGGAGAGAGCAACAGATTTGTTGGAAATCATACATACAGATGTATGTGGTCCGATGAATATTGAGGCTCGTGGCGGATATCGTTATTTTCTCACCTTTACAGATGATTTGAGCAGATATGGGTATATCTACTTAATGAAACATAAGTCTGAAACATTTGAAAGGTTCAAAGAATTTTAGAGTGAAGTTAAAAATCATCGTAACAAGAAAATAAAGTTTCTACGATCAGATCGTGGAGGAGAATATTTGAGTTACGAGTTTGGTCTACATTTGAAACAATGCGGAATAGTTTCGCAACTCACGCCACCCGGAACACCACAACGTAATGGTGTGTCCGAACGTCGTAATCGTACTTTACTAGATATGGTGCGATCTATGATGTCTCTTACTGATTTACCGCTATCATTTTGGGGTTATGCTTTAGAGACGGCTGCATTCACGTTAAATAGGGCACCATCAAAATCCGTTGAGACAACGCCTTATGAACTGTGGTTTAGCAAGAAACCAAAGTTGTCGTTTCTTAAAGTTTGGGGCTGCGATGCTTATGTGAAAAAACTTCAGCCTGATAAGCTCGAACCCAAATCGGAGAAATGTGTCTTCATAGGATACCCAAAGGAGACTATTGGGTACACCTTCTATCACAGATCCGAAGGCAAAACTTTTGTTGCTAAATTCGGAAATTTTCTGGAGAAGGAGTTTCTCTCGAAAGAAGTGAGTGGGAGGAAAGTAGAACTTGATGAGGTAACTGTACCTGCTCCCTTATTGGAAAGTAGTTCATCACAGAAACTGGACACCTACGCCAATTAGTGAGGAAGTTAATGATGATGATCATGAAACTTCAGATCAAGTTATTACTGAACCTCGTAGATCAACCAGAGTAAGATCCACACCAGAGTGGTACGGTAATCCTGTTCTGGAGGTTATGTTACTAGACCATGACGAACCTACGAACTATGAAGAAGCGATGGTGAGCCCAGATTCCGCAAAATGGCTTGAGGCCATGAAATCCGAGATGGGATCCATGTATGAGAACAAAGTATGGACTTTGGTTGACTTGCCCGATGATCGGCAAGCCAATGAAAATAAATGGATCTTCATGAAGAAGACTGACGCTGACGGTAATGTTACTGTCTATAAAGCTCGACTTGTTGCGAAAGGTTTTCGACAAGTTCAAGGGATTGACTACGATGAGACCTTCTCACCCGTAGCGATGCTTAAGTCTGTCCGAATCATGTTAGCAATTGCCGCATTTTATGATTATGAAATTTGGCAAATGGATGTCAAAACTGCATTCCT
>NW_025258379.1:0-1767 GCF_018294505.1 Triticum aestivum
GACAACGATAATTGTTTCCACCTGAACCCTAGGTATACCGCACTCCGATCCAGAATCTTACAACTCCTGCATGTATAGAAGAGTTTATTCAGCCGTCCCGTTCAGAGGCAGGAAGAGGCTTGATGCAGATCCGAGCAACATTCGTGCAACAGAATCCACAGCAGGTCAGTGAGGGCAGACACAATTCAGTCGACGCATATTCCTGGGTCGCCTTTGCGACGTGAAGAACGCGATCACCATCGAGATCGGCACCTGGGAAGCGCCCATGAAGAATTTGATTGTAAGTGTGCCCATGACAACCACCGTCGAGTGCCTTCACCCCTCCGATGGGCAGGTCATACACGCACCGGCGGTATGTCCATAGGCGCGCGTATGGCAATGACCACAGAGTTCCAGTCGACCCAAGAGTGCCTGGGTTCGATGCAAGATCACTCCTCGTGCAAGGTTTGGTCGACAAGAATAGAGCATACAGAGAAGGACTAGACAAAGATCAACCTAGTGGAAGCAGAGTGCACATATCTGGCCTCGAGTGCTCCAGAAGAGCCATATGGGCCGCTGAGATCCCTCACAACTTCAGGTTGGCGACAGGCATAAGTAAGTTCACCGGAGAATCGAAGCCCGACACTTGGTTGGAGGATTACCGAGTGGCAGTGCACATTGGTGGTGGCAATGATGAAGTGGCCATGAAACACCTCCCTTTGATGCTTGAGGGTTCTGCTAGAGCTTGGTTGAATCAGTTGGCCCCTGGGAGCATTTTTAGTTGGGAGGAGTTAGCCCGAGTGTTTACCAAAACATTAGAGGGCACTTGCAAGCGACCTACTGGTTTGGCCGAATTGCAGCATTGTGTTCAGAAACAGAATGAGACTTTGAGAGACTATATCCAGAGATGGACTACCCTTCATCATACAGTGGAGAATGTATCAGAGCATCCAGCAGTCTGCGCCTTTAAAGAAGGCATCTGTTACAGAGAGCTCAACTTGAAGTTCGGTCAGACAGGAGACATGTCTCTGGCTCGGATGATGGAGATAACCACTCGGTATGCTAACAGTGAAGAAGACCGACTCCAGAGCGACAAGAAGAAATCAATCGCCCAGGATACCAGAGGAGGAAACTCTAGTCGGAAGTAGAAATGCAAAGCTGAACCCACAGGTCCTGCAGAGGCGGCAGTTTTGAATGAAGGGAAGTTCAAGGGGAAGCCTAAAGGGACTTGGACCACCAGAAAAGTGAAAGATCAAGTGGGAAATGACGTGCTTGATTTACCATGTCATATACACACCAAAAAACTATGAAAAGGGAAACTTGATTCTTCCCAAGCATACCACTCGATAGTGTCGACTCCTGATTTAGAGTTTTTGAGAGGGTTAGCCCACTGAGAAAGAAAAAGAGTCTGATAAGGAGGAGGACAAAGAGGAACACGACGGTTACCCCAACGTCAATGCCACTTTGGTGATTTTTGCTGACCTTGAGAGCAAAAGTTGACTGAAAGTTATCAACAGAGAAGTAAACATGGTTGCTCCAGCAACGACGACATATTTGAAGTTGTAAAAAAAACCATTACATTCGACAAGTCCGAGCATCCAGCGCATGTTGCTACCCCTGGGCGACAAGCGTTGGTGGTCGGCCAAGTTGTTGGGGGCACTCAAGTGACCAAGGTTTTGATGGACGGTGGCAGTGGTTTGAATATACTGTATGCCGAGGCCCTCTGAGGGATGGGCATTCCGATGTCCAAGCTCAGCGAGAGCAACATGAGATTCCACGGTGTCATCC
>NW_025258380.1:0-1767 GCF_018294505.1 Triticum aestivum
GAAGATTTCGAAGTTACTCGCCGAAACTCTTTTGAGACTTTGTGCCCGTTGCCTTTGCAATTCCCTACCATCGAAATATCCCTATGGATAAATACATACACTTGACGTTCTTACTTTTATTCTCAGTTGATCTTGTTATTACAAGATACCCCGAAATTCTCTCTATTGATCCGAGAATGTCTTGTGCCTACTGTCTTGCAATTCCTTGTCACCTGAATACCCCTATGGATAATTCTCGCACTTGTCGAGTAACCGCTTATCCCCAGTTGTTCATGTGTTTCACAAAAGTCTTCAAAATAATATTCGATCTTCCGAAAATCCTCTGGAGCCTTTGGCTCTTGAAATTCTTGCTTGCTTGCATTATGGTTAATCCCATAAGTCTCGTAGTCTTAATGACATTCCTTGTCATTATCATTTTGAGTCTGTTGACTCAATATGTTTGCGAATACCCGCAAACATCATTGATCCTTATAAATTACCTTCCGGCTGAGCTGCCATTCTTTTAACTGGAATTGGTTCTCGACCAATCCAATTGTCGTTGATTGTACCCTACGGCTATTCAACTTATCCATCCCTAATCAGAGCATTGCTTCTGATCCCGTAAATTGGAAATCATAATTCCTTTGCATTTGACAATTGAGTTAGTTAGTTGTTTCTATAATTTGATCTCCTTGCACTCTTCTTCCTCTAGTTGAGTACCGATGCTCACGTCAGATCCCTTGTGGACCACCAGATCCTTTGTTGGATTTTATCTGACAACGCCCTTCATATTCAATAACCTTGTGAGCCTTTCCTCTGATACATAATGCCTTTGGTAAATTGTATCCTCTGCTTTCTTAACCATGCTCTGTCTTCGAGCTTGAGTTAATTACTTCTAAAGATTCTGGTATATGATTCTAAGATGCCCCGATGGGTTGAACCTATGCCTTCCTTAATAGGTGTGAACTCGAAAGTTTTCACGAGTCATACTCTTCTGGTATTTTGCCAAATAAAATTTCAAAACTACAACTTCATTGAGCGCGAGAAGTGAATGAAAGGTTGTGCATTGGAGAAGTGGGAGTCGACCTTGAACTTTGTGTTCATGCCCAGGGACACGATGTAGATCCTGTCATAGAAGCTTCTTGTAAATATAACTATTTCCTTGATAACTAACATATGGTATCTGTGAATTGATCCCTTGCAACCGTGGTTCCGACCATGATTGTTCTTCTTTGATCTCATTTCTCGGACAATTTAAAACAATTGTCTCCTATGGATCAATACGCCAGTCCAACCTTTACTTTGATCTTGTGTCGAGTATTACCCCCCCTGGTATCTCGAGATTATCATGGAACTGCATAACTTCTTATGAGTTCTTCATCAAGTGCTACCTTCCAACTAATTCCAATTTTTCACGGGCTCTGAGTTATTGAACACTCAAAGACACCGATAACTGAACCGAGTCCGCTCTTCGGTTCAACAACTCTTCAGTAAGCTTCTATAAGTACGAGTTTGTACCCGATCACGCCATTCCTAGCCTGTTTGGCTATATCATTGTCGTGACGATTCTAACTGTGCTACCTGGTCCTTATTCTCGGAGCACCAATTTTCGACGATGAACTAACCTTATGTCGATCCTCATCGTCATATCATTTCGCCTTGAACAACAAGCTTGGTTTCGAGTTTGTGTCGTACCCTTGGTTCCAATAACCTTTCACTTCATCATTACTTGACTTGATGTCGTTACCGATCGATTACATCTTCATGAACTCTCGCGACAAAGGTGTC
>NW_025258381.1:0-1767 GCF_018294505.1 Triticum aestivum
AAGACATGTACCTATTGAGAAGCTTCACTAAACATACCAACCATACATGTGAAGAGAAGGCAATCCAGATTAAGGGGAGATCAGATCGAAACATGTACATTCATGTGTATTTCAAGTCTTCAACAACTATGTCTTATCCTGCTGCTGTTGTGGTCTCTTTCTACATGCTCGTCTTGCCCATCACCGTTGCACCCAACAGTTTCACCAGGATAGCGCATAGTGAGGCTCATGGTGGTTCCTATTATTACTTGCCCGTTGCCCTCCTACTCCTCCAGCATGGATATCTATGCCATCCTCACCATCAAGTCAGGTCCATGGGGGTGAACAAAGAATGAGATTAACGGCCAGTTAACAAGGTAACAGAATAATGATAGGGAGCAACACATAAGGGGGGCAAGATCAATTATACTGGCTATTCCATGTTTGTAAAACAGACCAACACATGATTTGCGTTTTCCAAACCATAAAATAGAATAGAGACAGTAAGGGGTGGACATCACATATTTATATTTTCACAGAAGTCTTGCACATACAAGAACCCTAGTAGGAATTAGTGGTAGACAAAGTCAGAGTTAATTTAGCATGTGAGGGCTAAATCCACTAAAAGAAATTGAAAACTGGAACCCCTACATGAACCATGGAGCAGCGGACGGAAGCAGTGGCTTACCATAACCTGTGTTTGAGTGTGAAGAAGAATTCCACATGCACACCACACGCTGGGTCTTTCGTGCACCTGCGTACTTGAGGAAACTACGTCAGGGAATCACAATCACAAAGGCTAGCAAATCGAAATGAGAGAGGAGAAATGGGGCGATACCATGACGAATTGTTGGCCATAGGTCAGAGCTCCATGGATGGCAGCGGTGATGGGGTAAGAGCTCGATGGATGTGGCGTCCCAAGAAGAAGCAGTCCTCGAACCTCCTTTCCCGACGCGTGATTCTGGATAAGGAGCCGACCATTGGTGCCATGCAACCTAAGTTCTCCTTCTCCCCTCCCTCTCCTAGTGCTCACGCTGCCTCGCTTGGCTAACTCCAACTGTTGCTCAAGCTGGGATCTGCTTTCACAAATAAGCCGCATTGGTGTGAGAGTTGAGAAAAGTGATAAGCCAATTAGGTACCGCAGAAGGCAATGCGATACGGAACTAGTAGCTAGCAGCTCAACACAAGCAAATGGTAGTACTACTCGATCATGGTCAACTATATGAATACTTGTGCATACGATTAGCCAATTAGATAACTTGAATAATGATGCAAATAAGAAGCAATTTATACCGTGCGTGAGTTTTTCTTGCACCTAGATTGAAGCGATTCAAAGAAAAAGTGGAACATCGTACCAGGCACATTACTAGGTTTGCATCCCGAAATTTACCATGTAGAAAAGATGTGTCTTCTATCAAGTACATAACTGCTAACACCTGTATTTATCAAGAACAATTTTTTAGGTTAGTTGTGCACATAGGAACCGTAGTAGGAATCACCGATAAAGAAAATCAGGGGTAATTTAGCAATTAAGGGCTAAATACACTAAAACCCTACAGAACTGAAACATGTACTTTTTATTCAGAGCTGGCCTTTTTAGGTGAAAAAAATCATTGGAAAACTGAAACTCATACTAGAACAGTGGAGCAGACTAGACCAGGGAGGGAACTGGTGGCTTACCAGACTGCCGGAGTGGAAGAAGAATCTTCCCGCGCACTCCACACACAGCCGGCTCTGTTGTGCACCTACGTGTGTGAGGGAACCGCATCAGGGAATCACAAATCAAAA
>NW_025258382.1:0-1767 GCF_018294505.1 Triticum aestivum
TATATAAACCAGCACATGTCATTTAGTTCTTTGGCTTCTATAAGACGAGTACTTTTTCTGGGCCATATGGCTTACGATTTTGTAAGTCGAGTGCTTGAAATAGGTGACCGAGTTATACGTATAATATAAGCCGAGCGCATTGGCTCAGAGACACAGCTTATATAATATACGTCGAGTGCTTTTACCTGGGCAGCCCGGCTTATAGTGGGTAAGCCCATTACTGCACTCGGCTTATATGCCAAGCCAGGTACTGTTTCTGGGCTACATGGCTTACGATTTTGTAAGTCGAGTGCTTGAACTAGGCGACCGGCTTAAATAATATAAGCCGGGCACATTGGCTGGGAGACACGGCTTATATAATATACGTCGAGTGCTTTTACCTAGGCAGACTGACTTATAGTGGGTAAGTCAATTACTGCACTCGGCTTATATGCCAATCTGCTTTCCTTTGTTGGTTTGCTGTAACAGCCTTGCAATTGAAACAACAATATATCCAGCAATATAGCTCCACCAAACTCAACATGCATAGATATCCAACCATATGTATAGTAGCTCCACAGAGTTCAACATGCATACATCCAACAAAGTTGCACATATCGAACAAATTTACACCAAACATAACCATATTGTTCATAAGCATAACATTCACAACCATGAGATCCACTACTGAGAACATAGCATGTAAGGCCACAATCGATGCCATCCGCTTCGCAAACTTATAAGTTCATTACGACAAGCATGAGTTTCCGATTTTAAAATGCAAACAACCGATAAGGTTCAAAGTGAAGATAAGAAGAATGAAATAGCACTAGTAGAAAAAGGGTCAAACGTGAAGCACATTAGTGCCGGTTTGAATTAGAGCCGGCACTAATGTGTACATTAGTGCCGGTTCGTGGCGGCGATCAATAGTACCGGTTCGTACCACGAACCGGTACTAAAGAGGCTGTGTCAGCCTGCGGTCAGGCTATGGCCCCACCATCACCATTTAGTGCCGGTTCGTACCACGAACCGGTACTAATGAAGTTATGGCAAGCTGTTTTTAGTCCCACCTCGCTCCCCTAACAAGCCTTTTACCACCTTAAATATGTTATTTCTCAAACTATCACAAGCACTTGGTCTTCATTGAACTCTATGTGTAGAATTTGCGGCCGCAATATGAGTCTTCATCGGTTTATAAATCGTTGATGACTCATATTGACAATTCAGATTATACACACAAAGATCATTAATGATCAAAGTATTTTTGATGTATAAGAGATCATATTGACAATTTAGACTGTAAAGAAATATAAGATCATGATCTAAATGCTCTTATATCTTTTGTGTTCAGTATGCACCATTCAAAGCGACGCCATCAACTTTCAACCGTTTATGCCTTCATTTGCTATTTTTCATGCATTTAATGATTTGTTTTGAGAACTAAATGACCTGGAAATTGAAAAGCACTACAAATGAACTCTGAAAAAGTTGAAACTTGGCATGGTATCATCATTTCACCCACATATCATGTTCAAAAAAGTAGAGAGGGTTACGACAAAAACTGGATGCACTTCGTTTAGAAACTGGACAATCTCTTTCGAAGTATTCGGGTTTCTGACGAAATTAAACTCATTTGTTACAAAAGGCATTTCATTTTTTTAAACTTATTACAACTCCAGACTTTTTGTGCATTCAGTATGCACCATTCAACTGCTAGGCGGGAGAAGCTCTTTGGTACCGGTTCCAACTGCTAGGCGGGAGGAGCTCTTTAGTACCGGTTCCAACTGC
>NW_025258383.1:0-1767 GCF_018294505.1 Triticum aestivum
AAAAAAAAAAACAGTGTGCAAGCCGCATTCTCTAAGACTGTGATCAACTGCAAGCAGTCGACCACAGCCTCGGGGACTACACCCAGTGGGTGCACTCAGCGTGCCCCCACCGGTTTGCGAAATCCAGTCGACCAGTCGACTGACAGAAAGATTGATATCATAAAGCCTAAGGCCGACTGCCAGCAGTCGACCTTAGCCTTGGGGACTACACCCAGCGGGTGCACTCAGCGTGCCCCCGCTAACACGGAGTTTATTCGACACACCCAATGGGTGGCTAATATAAATCCCGGAAAAGAAAAGTTTCTGGTAGCATATCCAACAGAACAAACAGCAGTCGACTGACCTGGACATTGCTTTGGAGGGCAGAGCTGGCGTCATAAGCTGCCTGGCTCGCATCCCGGATGGTCTTCAGCTGCTCCATCATGAGTCCCGCCTGGCGTATTGCCTCCTTCGCTGCACCAGCTTGGTCCTCTGGGACGTGGTGAGTCGTGAAGAGGGAAGGCTGCTGAGCACTCGTCAGTGGATTCGCGAAGGACACTGTGTGTCGAGTGGTGTTCTCTTCCTCCACAGCCAGAGTCTCAGGCGCCGTCACGTCCTGAGGCACCTTACTGGCGGGCGTTTTCCGACTCTTCCTGCGTGCCAGTGGTTCTTCATCCTCGTCGTCGTCAGGAAGATCGATAACAGTATGGGGCGGAACTGCGAAGAAGAATCAGGATCAGAGGTCACAAGTCAGTCGACTAACAACGGTGTTAAGAATACAGTACCTGGGTTCGAAGTTGCCGCATCCTCCATCTCGTGGTCTTCGGCCCGGGCCGAAGTCTCAGAGGTAGCAGCACTGCAACTCCAAAGGATCAGTCGACTAACCTCAGCGTCGACCAAAGATAAAGTTCGCACAGAGTAAGAAAATATGAGCAACACAATTACCCTGATATGGTGGGGATGGACACCTTCATCTTCGGCAGGAGCTTGGTCGGCTTCGATGAGGCCGCCCTGGGCTGCTTCGGCGCCTTTTCAGTCGGCGCCGGAGAGGTGGTCCGAGGGCGCTTGGTCGACTGAGTGGCGGTCCCAACCCCCTTACCACGTTCGGTCGAAGGGTCGTGGACAAGCTTCGACCGCCTCTCTGAGCGCGGTGGAACGACCTCCTCCTCCTCTTCTTCCTCGTCCTCGACGTCGTCTTCATCACCTTCATCACCATCGTCGTCGTCATCATCCCCTGCAGCATCCGAATCCCACTCCTCCTCTTCCTGGCTCTCGCTCCCGCTCGCCTCGCCCCCGCTCGCCTCGCCCCCGCTCGCCTCGCCTTCCTCAGTCGAGGCTTGTGCCCCATTGGGCATCGAGTACAGCTCGGTGAGGGCCTAGCAGATGCTCAAACAAGGATCAGTCGACCAGTCGACAGGGTTAACAGAAATGAATACGACAAGGACTCAGTGGAGGGCAGAGCAAGTGTACCTTGTTTGGGTTGCTGTTGTGGTCGAGTGGAGGAATCCTTCTGGCTCCGCGCGGGTTGTCCCTGTTTCCGGTAACGGCTACCATCCATCTTTCCAGAGTGACATCGTCGACTTCTTCTGGATGGACTCTAGTCTCGTCTTCGGGCCCACAGTACAACCACATGCAGTGGCTCCGGAATTGAAGGGGTTGGATGCGACGCCTGAGGAAGACCTCCAGAAGATCCATGCCCGTCACCCCCTCCCGAACCAACTGCACCACGCGCTCCATCAACATCTTCACGTCGGCTTTCTCCTCCGGAATCAGCTTCAGAGGGGAGGG
>NW_025258384.1:0-1767 GCF_018294505.1 Triticum aestivum
CGGTAAGTGGTGAGAGCGTGTGTGAAGAAGTACACCCCTGCAGGGTTAACCTAATCTATTCGAATAGCCGTGTCCACGGAAAAGGACCTCTGGGTTGCTTATATCAGTTCATAGACAAATGAAAGTGGATACTCTAAAATACGCAAGATAAGCGTGAGTGCTATGGATGGCGTTCTCGTAGGGAGACGGGAGCGGGTCCATAGTGGTGTATTGATATGGTGAATATGTGGACTCGTGTGCGCCACCTCAAAAGAGTTACTTGCAGTCGTAGTTCAGGATAGCCACCGAGTCAAAGCTGGCTTGCTGCAGTCAAACTCCACCATCCCCTTTGTTGATAATGATGCATATGTAGATAGTTCTGATGTAAGTCTTGCTGGGTACATTTGTACTCACGTTTGCCCATTTTATGTTTTTGCAGAGAGACTTCAGTCTCACTAGTATTTCCGCGTGGTCTTCGACGTTTAGCTTGTTACCTCAGCTACGATCTTGTGCCCTCGGCAGGATCTGATAGATAGTCAGGCTTCTCAGCCTTTTTCATTTATAGTTGTCTGTACTCAGACATGATAGCTTCCGCTTGTGCTTTGACTTGTATGCTCTGAGTGTTGGGTCGTGAGACCCCTGTCTGTAATATCTCGCTCCTCGGAGCCTATTGAATAAACTACTTGAGTCGTAGAGTCATTTTGTGATGCCATGTTGTACTGCACATATCGAGCATATTGTGTGTATGTTATTGAAATGCTTGGTATGTGTGGGATCTGACCATCTAGTTGTTTATCTTTAGTAGCCTCTCTTACCGGGAAATGTCTCCTAGTGTTTCCACTGAGCCATGGTAGCTTGCTACTGCTCCGGAACACTTAGGCTGGCCGGCATGTGTCCTTCTTCGTTCCTGTGTCTGTCCCTTCGGGGAAATGTCACGCTTTGAGTACCGGAGTCCTGTTAGCCCGCTACAGCCCGGTTTACCGGAGTCCTGCTAGCCCAGTGCTACAGCCCGGACCCACTTGCTGATGACCGACACGTGCGAAGCTGGGTCATGGATGCCTGTCCCTGTAAGTCTGTGCCGCTTTGGGTTTACGACTAGCCATGTCAGCCCGGGCTCCTTATCATATGGATGCTAGCGACACTGTCATATACGTGTGCCAAAAGGCGCAAACGGTCCCGGGCAAAGGTAAGGCGACACCCGTGGGAATACCGTGCGTGAGGCCGCAAAGTGATATGAGGTGTTACATGCTAGATCGATGTGGCATTAAGTCGGGGTCCTGACAGCGTTGGTATCAGAGCTTGACTGCCTGTAGGATTACCAAGCCAAACTGGTCGAAGTTGAGTCTAGAAATTCTTTAGTTATATAAGGGAATTGATTGTGGGATGGAACGTAAGGCTCTTTTACTCCTTATACCTCATGGCCTTCTGATCTGAGTCATCATCTTCTCTTCTACGGGGATTAAGAACTAGGCTATCTCTTCTTTCTATTAGGATCACGTGTTACAAATCCGTAGACTTATAGATTGTTGGACTTAAGCCTCGTTTCAGTTCCTATTACTTCCGTATGTTAAATTGTTGATCTCGAAACCTTGATATTGTGCTTCTGAGTGGTTATGCCACCATTTTTGTGAATGTCTCAAATCTTTTCTGAGCATTTACAGCCGTTATGCTGTCCGAGTCATCCCAGGTTTCTAAATAGTCCGATGCATTTGCAAATCCCTTCCTTCTGTTTCCGATGTTTCCATGGGCCAGATTAACCACACTAATCGGTGTGTTGAGGTAATTATT
>NW_025258385.1:0-1767 GCF_018294505.1 Triticum aestivum
GGTAAACGTTGCGAGATTTACACCGATCACCAGAGTCTCAAGTATATTTTCACCCAACCAGATTTGAACCTTAGGCAAAGACGTTGGTTGGAGTTGATCTCAGATTACGACTTAGGGATTACCTACACCCCAGGCAAGGGCAATGTCATGGCTGATGCGCTAAGTCGTAAGTCCTATTGCAACAACCTTATGTTGCAGCAGGACCAACCACTTCTCCATGAGGAATTCTGTAAGCTTAACCTTCACATTGCTCCTCAAGGATTCCTTTCTACCTTGGTGGCGAAACCTACCCTTGAGGATCAGATCATTTCTGACCAGAAGTTTGATAGGGGTGTTACCCGCATCAGGAGAAACATTAAGAAGGGAGTTGGTGGATGTTTCTCTATGGATGATCGAGGTGCTGTTCTCTTTGAGAATCGTCTGGTGGTTCCCAAGAATCAACATCTTCGGCAATTGATCCTTAAGGAGGCACATGAATCCCCTCTCACGATTCATCCCGGTAGTACTAAGATGTATCAGGACCTACGCCAGAGGTTCTGGTGGACTAGGATGAAGAGAGAAATTGCTGAGTTCATAGCTAATTGTGACGTTTGTCGTCGTGTTAAGGCAGAACATCAAAGACCTGCCGGCACCCTTCAGCCTTTAGCCATTCCTGAGTGGAAATGGGATAAAGTTGGTATGGACTTCATCACCGGCTTTCCCAGGACCAAGAAAGGGAATAACGCTATCTTCGTAGTCATTGATCGTCTTTCCAAAGTGGCTCACTTCCTACCTGTTCGAGAGAGTATCACTGCTAGTCAGCTCGCTGACTTATATATCTCTCGAATAGTGTCACTTCATGGTGTTCCACTAGAGATCAATTCAGACCGTGGTAGTCTCTTCACTTCTCATTTCTGGGAGAGTTTCCAAACTGCCATGGGCACCCATCTTTTCTTCAGTACCGCTTTCCACCCTCAATCAAGTGGTCAGGTGGAAAGGGTCAACCAAATTCTCGAAGACATGCTTAGAGCTTGCGTTATCTCATTCGGTATGGATTGGGAGAAATGCCTACCATTCGCCGAGTTTGCTTATAACAATAGCTATCAATCCAGTCTTAAGAAAGCTCCTTTCGAGACTCTGTATGGACGAAGATGTCGGACACCTTTGAACTGGTCAGAAACCGGTGAAAGACAATTCTTTGGACCGGACATGATCCAGGAAGCAGAAGAGCAAGTTCGCATCATTCGTGAGAATTTGAAAACAGCCCAATGTCGCCAAAAGAGCCAGTATGACCGTCGTCATAAGGAAGTGGCTTATGAAGTTGGCGACAAGGCTTACCTTCGGGTTACTCCCCTAAAGGGTACCCAGCGTTTCGGTATCAAGGGCAAGTTGGCTCCTCGTTACATTGGTCCTTTTCGCATTCTCGCTAAACGAGGAGAGGTTGCCTACCAGTTAGAACTACCCCCACATCTTTATCGAGTCCATGATGTCTTCCACGTCTCTCAACTCAGGCGTTGCTTCTCGGATCCCATCCGCGGAGTGGACCATGAAACGCTTGATCTCCAAGATAACCTCACATACCGAGAGTACCCTATTCGCATTCTTGATCAAGCAGAGTGTGTCACCCGACGTCAGAACATCAAGTTTCTCAAGGTTCAGTGGTCTCATCATTCTGAGAGAGAAGCTACTTGGGAGCGAGAAGATCGTCTTCGACTGGAGTACCCCACCTTCTTTCCATCGACCCATGAATCTCGGGACGAGATTCTTTCAAGTGGGGGCGAGTTGTCA
>NW_025258386.1:0-1767 GCF_018294505.1 Triticum aestivum
GATGGTAATAAAATAAAATTGTGAATATTGTTATTTACGCACTTCATATTGTTCGTCGGAGTACCCGTCCCGCTCACAGGTCGTGTGGCGGATGGACTCGCAGACGTAGTATCGACAGAAATCATTCCTTGTTCCTGCCACAACCACTTTACAAGAAATAGAGGTCAATCAAACTGATAAGCAAGAATGCTAAATGGTATCGATGAAACTAGCGCTTGAACATGCTACTATAGTACTTACTTTCGGGTGTCCAACTTCCAGCTCTTTCGGCAGTCCCGGAACTTTTCAGGTGAATTTTCTCCAAACCCTGCCGGACAAAGAAAACAACTACTTGATATCAGGAAATGAACAAAGTTGCTGATATGGTGGATAATGATCGATTTAACTTACTTCTTGAGGATTTCAGTCATGTCCGCATACTCCTGGGGATCTTTTCGTTTAGAGTCCAAGACAGTTACTACTCCCTGCTCAAGCCTAATCTCTAGGAGAATATAGTGGTACCTGCGCACGCATGCATAACTCATCAATTACATTACTATAACCTAGACTAATATATAAGGGAAACCGAATATGCACAAGACAGTAACACTCACTTGAAGTTGTAAGGAAAGAGTATTATATCTTTGTTTTCATTTTTTTTAATGATCGTAGCAAGTTGGCCTCAGTATCTTCGGGACGATGTTCAACCTCAGTTGCATCTATGAGATATGTGTTAACGAACCCAATATCACCGATTTGTCTTTTCTTCAATTCAGCAATCTTCAATCTGCATAATATAGTGAGGATAATTATAAATACATGCAATGAAAAAGATGAGCTATATAGATGAGCCACATCCCGCTCCTCTCTCGATCCCTTCATCTTCATCTCTCCACGCCTTTATGTATTCTCGCAGGCGAGTGCTTTGCTGCGCAACCACCCCATCCGCACCAATCAATGGTAGCAGCGGCCGATAACAGCCACAGGGCAGCCGCTCGCTCGCCTGGTAGCCAATGGATAGGTCTTCTCGCTTGGCTGGACAGCCCCCCGGAGTTCTTAGATAGGTAAGTTTCAATGGTGCTCCCGCTTCCTACGCACACGATTCTCTAATGAGTTCTTCTTGCCGTATTTTTTCTTTCTATTTTCAATCTGATTTTCTTCATGGGACACGGCTGATGGATGAACAGGAATACAAGATTGCTCCGGCCGTGGCTTTAGTCTGGCGTGGGATCGCGCTGTATGGGCTTGGGCAGACGACATGTTCACTCCCAGCTGGATTACAAAGGCTGATGGAGGAACAGGATTTTCAATCTGTCAGGTTGCGTGGATATATGTTCGTCAGGTCATATATCCACAAAAGAAGATTCATCTATAGGTCCCCATATGAACAGTCAACGCCCGTCAGGTATTCAACATGCCAATTCGTCTCAAACTATACTGCAGTTTTTGTTTTAATTCTACCGTGTTCTCTTAGATTGATTACTAATCTTAACCTTTATTCTTCTTTCATATTCTTTAACTATGCACGTGCAATTGGTACCCTTTTGTTTTACTTCAAACTGAATCTTTGTGCAGATTAATGAGGTCGTGCTGCCAGCAATCGAATATTTGTGGTCTATTGACAGAGATAATAGAGATTAGATACTGCATCCCAGTTTTGTTATGCAAATGGTTGTACCGTGTCCTTTTAGAAAATGCTACTGACAATAGCACTCAGAGAATGATGTCATCCACAACCTCTACACCGAATGTATTTTTTGGTCAACAAATTTTGGGTATAAAAGTTCA
>NW_025258387.1:0-766 GCF_018294505.1 Triticum aestivum
AAATGGTGAGTAACAGTGCACAAAACATACCAGAATCGGCCAAAATTGTGAGTTTTGATGACCGACACGTAAACGCACCCCGGTGTTCGTCAATTGTGGAAATCACTTCGGGATCCCAAAACTGAGTAATAGTCCAAGAAACGAGCAAGAATCGGCCCAATCTGCGAGTCTTGACGACCAACACGTAAGCACATCTTGGGGTTCGACAACCATGGAAATCGCTTTGGGACTCCAAAATGGTGAGTAATAGTCCGTGAAAGATCCCTGAATCGGTAAAACCTAGGGTTATTGATCAACGATAAATAAACGCACCCCGAGGTTCGTCAATCATGGAAATCGCTCAGGGACCCAGAATCAGTGAGTAATAGTCCATGAAACGGGCCAAACTCGGCCAAAACTGCAAATGTTGATGACAGACACATGAACACACCGTTGTTCGTCGATCGTGGTAATCACTACGTGACCCCAAAACTGAGTAATAGTCCAAGAAACGGGCCAGAATCGGCCAAAACTGCGATTGTTGATGACCGACACGTAAGTGCGCCTTAGGGTTCGACAACTGTGGAAATCGCTTCGAGACCCCAAAAAGGTGAGTAATAGTCCATGAAACGGGCCAGAATCGACAAAAACCACGAGTGTTGATGACCGACACGTAAACGCACCACGGGGTTTGTTAATCGTGGAAATCACTGCGGGGCCCCAAAACAGTCAGTATTAGTCCATGAAACGGGCCAGAATTGGCCAAAACAATGAGTGTTGATGACCG
>NW_025258387.1:776-1767 GCF_018294505.1 Triticum aestivum
GTAATAGTCCATGAAACGGGCCAGAATCGACAAAAACCACGAGTGTCGATGACCGACACATAAACGCACCACGGGGTTTGTTAATCGTGGAAATCGCTGCGGGACCACAAAACAATCAGTATTAGTCCATCAAACGGGCCAAAATTGGCCAAAACAATGAGTGTTGATGACCGACACGTAAGTGCACCTTAGGGTTCAACAACTATGGAAATCGCTTCGTGACCGCAAAACGGTGAGTAATAGTCCATGAAACGGGCCAGAATCATCAAAAACCACGAGTGTTGAAGTCTGACACATAAACGCACCCCGGGGTTCGTTAATCGCGCAAATCACTCTGGGACCCCCAAAAAGTGAGTAATAGTCCACAAAATGGGCCAGAATCAGCCAAAATTGTGACTGTTGATGACCGACATGTAAGCGCACCTTGGGGTTCATAAACTATGGAAATCGCTTTCGGATCCCTAAACGGTGAGTAATAGTCCACGAAAACAGGTCAGAATTGGCCAAAGCTGTGAGTGTTGATGGCGGGCACGGAAACGCACCCCAGGGATCGTCAATCATGGAAATCGCTCTGGAACCCCAAAATGGTGAGTAACAGTGCACAAAACATACCAGAATCGGCCAAAATTGTGAGTTCTGATGACCGACACGTAAACGCACCCCGGTGTTCGTCAATTGTGGAAATCACTTCGGGATCCCAAAACTGAGTAATAGTCCAAGAAACGAGCAAGAATCGGCCCAATCTGCGAGTCTTGACGACCAACACGTAAGCACATCTTGGGGTTCGACAACCATGGAAATCGCTTTGGGACTCCAAAATGGTGAGTAATAGTCCGTGAAAGATCCCTGAATCGGTAAAACCTAGGGTTATTGATCAACGATAAATAAACGCACCCTGAGGTTCGTCAATCACGGAAATCGCTCAGGGACCCAGAATCAGTGAGTAATAGTCCATGAAACGGGCCAAACTCGGTCAAAACTGCAAATGTTG
>NW_025258388.1:0-929 GCF_018294505.1 Triticum aestivum
TGAAATGATGATACCATGCCAACTTTCAACCTTTTCAGAGTTCATTTGAAATGCTTTTCAATTTTAGGGTCTTGTAGCTCAAAATAATTAGTAAATGCATGAAAAATAACAAATGAAGTCCGAAAGGATTGAAACATGATGATGTGGCTTTGAATGGTGCATTTTAAACACACAAAAAGTCAGGAGTTCAAATAAGTTTTAAAAAATGAAATCCCTTTATAACAGACGAGTTTCCGTATGAAATCCTGATACTTTGAAAGAGATTGTCCGTTTTGTACACGAAGTGCATCCAGTATTTCCCGTAACCCTCTCAACTTTCTTGCACATGCTATGTTGATGAAATGATGATACCATGCAAAATTTCAACCTTTTCAGAGTTCATTTGAAATGCTTTTCAATTTTAGGGTCTTATAGCTCAAAATAATTAGTAAATGCATGAAAAATAACAAATGAAGTCAGAAAGGATTGAAAAATGATGATGTGGCTTTGGATGGTGCATTTTGAACACACAAAAAGTCAGCAGTTCAAATAAGTTTTAAGAAATGAAATCCCTTTGTAACAGACGAGTTTCCGTATGAAATCCTGATACTTTGAAAGAGATTGTCCGTTTTGTACACGAAGTGCATCCAGTATTTGCCGTAACCCTCTCAACTTTCTTGCAGATGCTATGTGGATGAAATGATGATACCATGCCAACTTTCAACCTTTTCAGAGTTCATTTGAAATGCTTTTCAATTTTAGGGTCTTATAGCTCAAAATAATTAGTAAATGCATGAAAAATAACAAATGAAGTCAGAAAGGATTGAAAAATGATGATGTGGCTTTGAATGGTGCATTTTGAACACACAAAAAGTCAGGAGTTCAAATAAATTTTAAAAAATGAAATCCCTTTGTAACAGACGAGTTTCCGTATGAAATCCTGATACTTT
>NW_025258388.1:939-1767 GCF_018294505.1 Triticum aestivum
AATGCATGAAAAATAACAAATGAAGTCAGAAAGGATTGAAAAATGATGATGTGGCTTTGAATGGTGCATTTTGAACACACAAAAAGTCAGGAGTTCAAATAAATTTTAAAAAATGAAATCCCTTTGTAACAGACGAGTTTCCGTATGAAATCCTCATACTTTGAAAGAGATTGTCCGTTTTGTACACGAAGTGCATCCAGTATTTGCCGTAACCCTCTCAACTTTCTTGCACATGCTATGTGGATGAAATGATGATACCATGCCAACTTTCAACCTTTTCAGAGTTCATTTGAAATGCTTTTCAATTTTAGGGTCTTGTAGCTCAAAATAATTAGTAAATGCATGAAAAATAACAAATGAAGTCAGAAAGGATTGAAAAATGATGATGTGGCTTTGAATGGTGCATTTTAAACACACAGAAAGTCAGGAGTTCAAATAAGTTTTAAAAAAAGAAATCCCTTTATAACAGACGAGTTTCCGTATGAAATCCTGATACTTTGAAAGAGATTGTCCGTTTTGTACACGAAGTGCATCCAGTATTTGCCGTAACCCTCTCAACTTTCTTGCACATGCTATGTGGATGACATGATGATACCATGCAAACTTTCAACCTTTTCAGAGTTCATTTGAAATGCTTTTCAATTTTAGGGTCTTATAGCTCAAAATAATTAGTAAATGCATGAAAAATAACAAATGAAGTCAGAAAGGATTGAAAAATGATGATGTTTCTTTGAATGGTGCATTTTGAACACAAAAAAGTCAGGAGTTCAAATAAGTATTAAAAAATGAAATCCCTTTGTAACAGACGAGTTTCCGGATGAAATCCTA
>NW_025258389.1:0-1767 GCF_018294505.1 Triticum aestivum
GAGCACGATAAAATCATGAGTTTTTTACACGACGCGGGCACATGTGTTGTAGGACTGATGGTAATTTTTCATAATTGTTCGTGATGGAGTAGTATCTGAACAATTCCCTCTATGCGGATTGCTCTTCGCGTGTCTACGACTGTTGCCGGCGGCCTCCGGGGGCTAGCATGCCGCCAAATCTTGCGTAGGCGGCCTCTCACAAGTCTGGAAGAGTTGTGGCGGGTGCAAACGCCCGGCACGTGTCTCCAGGGTGTGCCCCCCTCACGGACGGCGCCGCTGCCGATACCTGGAGGGGGGAAACGGACGCGTCTGGTCTACATGGAGGGGATCTTGCTGTGGGTTTGGCCCGGATGTTGCTCCAAAGTGTTCCTATGGGCTGACCTGCCACAACCGGGTGGATAGGTCCACTGCTCAAAGACCGTCCGTGCAAAGTCCAAGGGCTAGATCCCGTGGTCAAACGCTACAGGGTTAGGCGGGACGGGGGCCCTGGGGGGTAGCAATGCCACCCGAGCATCGCACCGGGCCCCCATACATGCGGGGTGGTGTGGTGGCATGTCCGAAGAGGCGGCACGCGTCTCCGGGGGGTGCCCCCCCTCACGAACGGTGATGACACGGTAGTAGACGTTCTGCGGTAACGATGCGGCGTGAATATTATTAAATACTCGGAGCGCGATAAAATCATGATTTTTTACACGACGCGGGCACATGTGCTGTAGGATTGATGGTAATTTTTCATAATTGTTCGTGATGGAGTAGTATCTGAACAATTCCCTCTATGCGGATTGCTCTTCGCGTGTCTACGACTGTGGCCGACGGCCTCCGGGGGCTAGCATGCCGACAAATCTTGCGTAGGCGGCCTCTCACAAGTCTGGAAGTGTTGTGGCGGGTGCAAACGCCCGGCACACGTTTCCGGGGTGTGCCCCCCCTCACGGACGGCGCCGCCGCCGGCACCTGGAGGGGGGAAACGGACACGTCGGGTCTACACGGAGGGGATCTTGCTGTGGGTCTGGCCCGGATGTTGCTCCAAAGTGTTCCTATGGGCTGACCTACCACAACCGGGTGGATAGGTCCACTGCTCAAAGCCCCTCCGTGAAAAGTCAAAGGGCTAGATCCCGTGGTCAAACGCTACAGGGTTAGGCGGGACGGGGGCCCTGGGGGGGGTAGCAATGCCACCCGAGCGTCGCACCGGGCCCCCATACATGCGGGGTGGTGTGGTGGCATGTCCGAAGAGGCGGCACGCGTCTCCGTTGGGTGCCCCCCCTCACGAACGGCGATGACACGGTAGTAGACGTTCTGCGGTAACGATGCGGCGTGAATATTATTAAATACTCGGAGCACGATAAAATCATGAGTTTTTTACACGACGCGGGCACATGTGTTGTAGGACTGATGGTAATTTTTCATAATTGTTCGTGATGGAGTAGTATCTGAACAATTCCCTCTATGCGGATTGCTCTTCGCGTGTCTACGACTGTTGCCGGCGGCCTCCGGGGGCTAGCATGCCGCCAAATCTTGCGTAGGCGGCCTCTCACAAGTCTGGAAGAGTTGTGGCGGGTGCAAACGCCCGGCACGTGTCTCCAGGGTGTGCCCCCCTCACGGACGGCGCCGCTGCCGATACCTGGAGGGGGGAAACGGACGCGTCTGGTCTACATGGAGGGGATCTTGCTGTGGGTTTGGCCCGGATGTTGCTCCAAAGTGTTCCTATGGGCTGACCTGCCACAACCGGGTGGATAGGTCCACTGCTCAAAGACCGTCCGTGCAAAGTCC